>NW_026707882.1:0-19018 GCF_902713425.1 Acipenser ruthenus
GATTGAATCAGCGCACAGAAAACACAGACATTTGCAGAGCTTTTTTGAGATGTTATAGTAATAAAATAATGACTTGGATCGCATTATTGAGGAGTTTGGTGATAAAACGAGTGATCCGGAGATGATCGATCTGTATGTACGACTATTATTATTATTATTATTTATTTCTTACATAGGTGAACGCTATAGCAAACGAAAGAGTGGGGCGGGGCTGGAGATGCCTAGTGAGTGCTTTGTTGATATGCAGGGCCATTTAAACCCGTTTGACTGTGAAAAAAAATACTTTTAAACAGCGCGTCTAAAATTAACTGCGCGTGTGAAAATTAATTAGACCTGGCGTGCCTGACGCCCAATTAATAAATGGACCGCAAAGGGTTAAGAAAACATAAGCAGAAGGCTGTTCAGAAGTTGATTGCTCCGTCCTACTCTAGGCTGTTCCTCAGCTCACTTTACAACAATATCAGGGGCTGCCCAAAGATTCCCCACTTTCTCTCTCTTTCTGTAGATTATTTTCTTTAATTTTCTTTCTGGAAGTTTTTCTCCCGTCCGTCTGTAGTCAAGCGAGACCGCTTGCTCGTTGTTCCAGTCTAAAAGGGCAGAGCTGAGGAAATAGCAGAGTATTAATTTGTAGGTTCAGCAATCCCACTAAAACCTGCCTCCCAGCCACTCAGTGAGGGGGAAAGCGCACACACCCTCTTCCCCACCTCTCTGTGTCACCGCCATGACTGGCAGGCAGATCCCACGGGACTGCCGCCCCCCTTCCTGCAGCATCGTGCATGCGTCAGACGGCCAGTCCAGATCTCTCCCTGTTAAACATCCTCCTCCTTAGAATGGCACCACCGGTCCATTCGAAATCCTACACCCCTATGCCTTCCCGAGAGAAAAAAACCGCATTTAGATGGAGCTTTCCTGCTCGGTGGACAACCCTGAAGGCATAGGGCTGCAGGGCCAAGTACCACCGGGTGATTCTGGCATTGTTATTTTTCATCCGGTGAAGTCATGCTAAGGGGGCATGATCTGTTACCAGAGTGAAGTGTCGCCCCAGGAGGTAGTACCGGAGTGACTCGACTGCCCATTTTACTGCGAGACACTCCTTCTCGATGGTACTATAGTTATTTTCACGGGCAACGAGCTTCCTGCTGATATACAGGACTGGGTGCTCGCTTCCCCGCACCTCCTGAGACAATACTGCCCCGAGACCTGTCTTTGACGCATCCGTCTGCAGGGTGAACCTCTTGCTGAAATTAGGAGTGCATAGCACTGGCTTGCTACACAGCCTTCGCTTCAGAGCGAGCAAGGCCCTCTGGCATGGCTCCGTCCACTGAACCGTATTTGGGGCAGCCTTCTGGGTGAGGTCTGTCAAAGGCGTAGCGAGCGTGGCAAAGTTCGGAATGAACTTCCTATAATAGCCCGCTAGACCCAAGAAAGAGCGCACCTGGGTTTTGGTTGTAGGGACCGGCCAGTCAGCCAAGGCTTTCACCTTAGCAATCAGCGGTCTGATCTGGCCGCTCCCTACTCGATACCCCAAATACTCCGACTCACTCTTCCCAATGGCACATTTCTTTGGGTTAGCAGTGAGCCCAGCCTCCAGCAAGGATTGCAATACCGCCGCTACCTTACGCAGATGACTCGGCCAATCCTCACTGTGGATAACCATGTCATCTATGTAAGCAGCGGTGTACTGCTGATTGGGCCGCAAAATGCGATCCATCATCCGCTAGAAAGTGGCTGGTGCTCCGTGCAACCCAAAAGGCATGGTCCTAAATTGGTATAACCCGAAGGGATTTGAAAATGCCGTCCTCTCTCTGGATTCTGGGGTCAGGGATAAGCATCAAACCTTGATTTCTCATTAACTCGTCTGAAGTCAATGCAAAACCGAGTTGACCAGTCTGGTTTATCCACTAAAACAATAGGACTGTTCCAGTCACTTTGGGACTCTTCTATTACCCCCAGTCTCAGCATCTCATCAATCTCCGTTTTTATTACCTGTCTTTTACGTTCAGGTATACGGTACGGCATCTGGCGAACTGGCGCCCCCGGCTCAACTTCAATGTGATGATGGGCTACTCGAGTCTGCCCCGGGACGGGAGAAAACACATCAGGAAATTCCGTCACCAGTGCCCGAGCCTGACATTTCTGTGTTGGTGTCAGATTTTCTGCAATCTGGACCGACCCTGTTTTCGCCAACACAGAAAGATCAGGTCCCAGGTCTGTGACGTCATCTGCCTGCGCCACTACCAACGCCTCCTGTTGCAACCAGGGCTTCAAGAGGTTTACATGATAAATGTGTTTCTCTCTTCGTCGCTCCGGCTGGCAGATCTCATAATCCACTGTCCCAATCCGGCGTGTAACCTCAAAAGGTCCTTGCCACTTAGCCAGAAGTTTCGACTCAGAACTGGGTAATAATAGAAGTACTTTATCCCCCGGCTGAAATGTGCGTAACCTGGCTCCTTGGTTGTACTGTGTCTCCTGTCTGTGCTGAGCCTGCAGCAAATTGTCATGCACCCATTTTCCAACAGATTCAAGATGTTTGCGCAGGTCCAACACATACCGGACTATATTTGTCGAATTATCCTGCTGTTCCTCCCACATCTCTCTGACCAGATCGAGCACACCCCAGGGTCTTCGCCCATACAGCAGCTCGAATGGCGAAAAGCCCGTGGAAGCCTGGGGTACCTCTCTGATCGCAAAGAGAAGGGGAGGAATCAGCTGGTCCCAGTAACGCACATCACTACTAATAAATCTGCGCAACATGTTCTTAAGGGTCTAAAGCGCTCCACAAGACCATCGGTCTGAGGATGAAACACCGAGGTCCTAATGGTCTTAATCCCCAAAAGTTTACATGTTCCGCGGATTAGTCGGGACATAAAGTTGGTGCCTTGGTCGGTTAGTATTTCTTTGGGAATCCCGACTTGGGAAAAGACCTTCACAAGCTCGTTGGCAACAGATTTGGCTGAGGCAGAGAGGATAACGTGTGGCATAATCCAGAATAACCAATAGGTGTGTGTATCCCGCCGCACTCCTCTCCAGCTGCCCAACCAAATCCATTCCAATACGCTCAAACGGTGCTTCCACTAGGGGCAACGGCACCAGTGGGGCTCGTGGGACGGCTCTAGGACTGGCTTTCTGACACTCCCCACAACGGTCGCAAAAACGTCTGACGTCACCATCCAGCCCCATCCAGTAGAACCGTGACACAAGCCTTGCTTTAGTCTTATCCCTTCCCAGATGACCAGACAAAGGAATAGCGTGAGCCAGCCACAGTAAATCCTCCTTAAAGGATTGAGGAATCAGCAACTGGTGACGCACTTCCCCAGTCTGGGGCAATTTGTCAGCACGGTACAGGAGGTCTCGAGCGATTTCAAAGTGAGGGTACATGGCGGCACGTCTGGGCTCGACCACCCGACCATTAACCACCGCTGCTTGGTCAAAGAGCCTGCCCAGCACGTCGTCACGCCCTTGCTCGAGGCGGAAGTCACGGGAACGAGCTAAAAAATCAGCTTCCATGGCTTCCAGCTCAGGATCAGGTCGGTCCTGAGCGGAGGCAGCCGAACTAGACCCCTGCGCTGGCTCCGCGGCCTCCCCCCCAGACTCTTCACCAATCGCCCCCACCTGAAACTTCTCAAACTCCCTCCATTGCCAGCCCTCATTCTTAGCAGCCCGGTGCTCCCGTTTAGTTTTACGGGGTTTAAATTCATGACAAAACCACTCCGGGTCACGAAAGGTAAAGATCTCTCCAATTACTTCCTCTTTCTTAGCCAATAGGGAGGACGGGTCAGGGCAGCCAACCAACTCTTGAACTGCCCACAGTCCCGTCCCAGAACTACCGGTACTGGCAATCGAGGACACAACCCCACCTTCACCTGTGTCACCTGCTGGCCAATTTTCACCGTTATGCTAACCTTAGGATAAGAACGAACATCCCCATGAATACATTTAATATGCACCCGTCCCAATATTTGTTTATGCCCCGGTGAAATTAGGCTATCCTTTATTAGGGACTGACCAAACCCTGAATCCAGGAGCGCCTGGGTTTTTGTACCATCCCCTGTCACAGGAATAACAAAACCCATCTGCTGAAGTGATTGAGGTAATTGAACATGCTTACCTGGTCGGCTGAGGTCACACTCCATCACGGGGCAGTCCTGTGTGATGTGGCCCACCTCCCTGCACGTCCAACACCATGATGGGCTGGTTTCTCGCCCCAATGCTACAACAAGGGGTGGAAACACTGGAGCCATCAAAGGGGCTCGACGATGAGGTGGCCGCGTGAGACCCCGGTCCGACACTGCAGCAGCCCGTGGGTAACCCCACCCTGCCCCAGTTCCCGGGCCGGGAGCTCCCGCTGACACCCCCCGTCCAAATACCTGTCTACCCCTTCCCCCCAGTCCCTGCACCCTCTCTGGGGCCAGTGGAGGGGGTGATACAGTAATTGCGTTACTTCCAGGCAGTCTTGCTGGCGTTGGCCCTGCTGCCTGATACTGCTCCGCCAACTCGACCGCCAGATCCAAAGTGGCAGGTGCCTGCCGTTGCACCCATAGCCGAGGTGCCAGTGCCAAGCACTCTAGGGAGCGCTCCACCACGATCACCTCCACCAACCTGGCTTTGGTGCTCGCGTCCGGGTTCAGCCAGCCAGCCAGTTTTTCTCCCGTCCGTCTGTAGTCAAGCGAGACCGCTTGCTCGTTGTTCTGGTCTAAAGGGGCAGATCTGAGGAAACAGCAGAGTATTAATTTATAGGTTCAGCAATCCCACTAAAACCTGCCTCCCAGCCACTCAGAGAGGGGAAAGTGCACACACCCTCTTCCCCACCTCTCTGTGTCACCGCCATGACTGGCAGGCAGATCCCATGGGACTGCCACCCCCCTTCCTGCAGCATCATGCATGTGTCAGACGGCCAGTTGAGATCTCTCCCTGTTACAGGAACTAATGTCATTTTCCAACGACTGTCTTGTTTCCAGTGTCTCTACGTTCCTTTGTTCTAAAAATCCTTTTTTTTAAAGAACAGTGCTGATCAGGCATTTGAATACATCTGGGACACTAATCCTAACCCTCCTGTAATGTTCCTGGAACGCTCCATTAATCTGCTTCTCAATTTGTCCCTCAGTAACGATCACTGCCCTTTTCCAAACAAACTTCCGAATGGATTTCCCCTTTGACCTCCAAGAATTGCCTGCATTTGCCATCATTGGGTATGTTGGATTTATATTTACCTGTCCTAATGTAGAAAAGCAACACAATGCTTGTTATTTACCTTAGTCACAGTTCTAATATATACTATACAGGGGCAACAGCAATGACTTTGACAGTTTAACTTAGTTTCAGACTCAATAGTTTTATATATTATACAGCAGTGGCACCAGAAATGATTCAGAGTACTCCCCTGATATAGATACAGTGGCACCAATGTAGTGGTTCTGTGTTATATTTATTACATTAAGAGGCAATGATAACTGATGTATAGAGCAGTTACAATGGGATGCTTTGGTTGACATGTCCCCCCCCCTTTCTCTCGCTCCCCCTCCCCTCTCCCCCTCTCTCAGGATATTGTGTGGGTTCCTCGGTGCCTTCTTTGTGTATCTGAATCGGCAGGTGGTTGTCTTCATGCGAAGACAAACGGTGTTAACACGCTTCCTGACAAGATAGTAAGTGCACACTGAGCTGGTAACATGAATCAATCGTAGAAATAGCTACAGCAGGTAGACTAGTGCTGTCGTTTGAGTTTGAGAGCTGTACAGTGAATCACAGATGAGTGTTGCACTTTCAAACTTAAACATCATCAGTCTACCTGGCAATTTCTACTAGCTTCAGACGAAATGTTGTAGCTAATTATTAAAACAGAGTTTTCAGTTTATCAATGACTTTTCCTCATCATTAAGCATTTCTAGTGATTGACGAGTATCCTGTTGGATCCTGGTTCTCTTTGGATATAGAGCTGTTTGTAGTTTTTTAAATCTCTCTCTCTCTCTCTCTCTCTCTCTCTCTCTCTCTCTCTCTCTCTCTCTCTCTCTCTATATATATATATATATATATATATATATATATATATATATACAGTGCCTTGAAAAAGTCTTTACACCCTTGAACATTTTTCACATTCTATTGCCTAAAAAATACAATTCAAAATGCATTAAAGTAGGAGTTTGTTTTACTGATCTACACAACATCATCTACACTTTCAACGTGAAAGAACAATTATAGAAATATTCAAAAAGTCATTAAAAATACAAAACCAAAAAGTCTTGATTGTATAAGTCTTCACATCCTTTGTCATAGCAAACCCAAATTAGCTCAGGTACAACAAATTGCCTTAACAAGGCACATAATAAGTTAAATAGAGCCCACCTGTGTCCAATCACAGTAGTTCAACTGATTCGAATACTCCTGGATGAAGAATCAAGCTGTTTCTGTTGTATTAAATGAATTTGAAGCAAATGGCAAAACATGCCAAACAAGGAGCTGCCAAAAGAACTCCGGGATAAAGTTATTGAAAGCTACAGATTGGGGGAAGGCTATAAGAAACTTTCAATGTCTTTGAATATCCCTTGGGGCACTGGCAGGTCCATCATTATAAAGTGGAAACAGTTTGGCACCACCAAGACACTGCCTCGATCAGGCCGTCCCTCCAAAGTCAGTAACCATGGCTTAAGGAAACTGCTGAGGGAGGTCACTGTGAAGCCTAAGATAACTTTAAAAGAACTACAGAGGACTCTGGCTGAGATTGGGGAAAATGTTGACTGTTCAACAATTTCAAGAGTACTCCATAAACATGGCCTGTATGGGAGGGTGGCAAGAAGGAAGCCACTGCTTAAAAAAAGCCATATGATGTGCCGCATAGCTTTTGCAAAGAAACACTTAGGGGACACTGCATGCATGTGGGTTTTGTGGTCTGATGAGACCAAAGTGGAACTTTTTGGTCTTAATGCTAAGCGATATGTGTGGCGTAAACCAAACACAGCACATCACCCTGCTAACACCATCCCTACAGTAAAGCATGGTGGTGGCAGCATTATGTTTGCATTATGCTTTGCAGTAGCGAGGACAGGGATGCTTGTGAAGATCGAGGGAAAGATGGATGGTGCAAAGTACAGGCAGATCATGGAAGAAAACCTAATCCAGTCTGCCAGAGATATGGGACTGGGGAGAAGTTTCACCTTTCAGCAGGACAATGATCCTAAGCACAAAGCAAAAGCAACAATGGAGTGGCTCAGCAAGAAGAAAGTGAATGTCCTCGAGTGGCCTAGTCAAAGCCCAGAGAAAATCTGTGGCGAGACTTGAAGACTGCAGTCCTCAGACGATCCCCAGCCAACTTGAAAGTGCTTGAGCTATTCTGCCAAGAAGAATGGGCAAAAACTGCACCATCCCGCTGTGCTAAGTTGGTAGACACTTATCCAAAAGACTCAACGACTCAAGCAAGTTTTGACTCAAGGGGTGTGAAGACTTATGCAATCAAGACTTTATTTTGTATTTTTTTATTACTTTTTGAATATTTCTATATTTACTCTTTCATGTTGAAAGTGTAGGTGATGTTGTGTAGATCAGTGAAACTAACTCCTACTTTAATGCATTTTGAATTGAATTTTTTAGGCAGTAGAATGTAAAAAATGTTCCAGGGTGTGAAGGCTTTTTCAAGGCACTGTATATATATATATATATATATAGTAACACAGCCTTCTGTCAAGGCTCGTTAACACCCTTTAAAATGAGCAGACCTAGATTTGCATGCACTTTTATTATTTACAGAAATAAAACAAAACCAAAAACAAAACCTAACTCCCACGTAGAGTGCTAAACTATACTTTTCTTCTTATTCTACAGCTGAGCCATTTACCGATTGCAAACACACACAACACAATACAACACAGGTTCACACAGTACCTTTTCTTATCATTCCGACCACACAGGTCTTTTCACAGGATTTACACATGCCGACAGCCATTGAGACAAGCTCAGATTTAACTGATTTTCTGATACTATGAATTTTCAACATGGTCCCGGCCAAATTCAGCAGTTGCTTACTGTAAATGACTTCTTAAAATCCGAATTGTCTAAACACGAATTTCCTGTTCCCCAGGGAAGAACATTTTTAATTAAACAAAGGGTATTGGGAATTGTATTCACTTGCATCCAGGCTAGCGACTGTTCTGTATTTTAGTGCTGTTTTGCGACTAGTGATCCTATGATGCATTTTGAGTTGCAATAGTGCTCATGCATCAATGCCATTTACATGAAGCAGAGAAGTGAGTGGCCAGCGCAAAAAATTGAATTATCCTTGCATACAACAGTGGAGGTGTTCAAAGTGGTGGATAATGTACCACTGTACAAGACAAAGGAAGATGTTGCTGCAGATTTCAACATTTCCCCCGAACAATGAAATTTGATACTGTAACTTCAATAAAAACTCACAGTATGCATTTGGCTTAGACTCCTGATAATAGATGACAGATTTTTTTTTTTTTTGCTGGTCCCTTGAAATTCATATTAATCAGTTGACTGTAGATAGATAGATAGATAGATAGATAGATAGATAGATAGATAGATAGATAGATAGATAGATAGATAGATAGAGATACATTGATAGATACAGTACTGTGCAAAAGTTTTAGGCAGGTGTGAAAAAATGCTGTAAAGAATGCTTTCAAAAATAGACATGTTAATAGGTTATATTTATCAATTAACTAAATGCAAAGTGAGTGAACCGAAGAAAAATCTAAATCAAATCCATATTTGGTGTGATCACCCTTTGCCTTCAAAACAGCATCAATTCTTCTAGGTACACTTGCACAACTTGCTCAGGGATTTTGTGGGCATATAGTCAGGTGTATGATTAAACAATTATACCAAACAGGTGCTAATGATCATCAATTCAATATGTAGGTTGAAACACAATCATTAACTGAAACAGAAACAGCTGTGTAGAAGGAATAAAACTGGGTGAGGAACAGCCAAACTCAGCTAACAAGGTGAGGTTGCTGAAGACAGTTTACTGTCAAAAGTCATACACCATGGCAAGACTGAGCACAGCAACAAGACACAAGGTATTTATACTGCATCAGCAAGGTCTCTCCCAGGCAGAAATTTCAAGGCAGACAGGGGTTTCCAGATGTGCTGTCCAAGCTCTTTTGAAGAAGCACAAAGAAATGGGCAACGTTGAGGACCATAGACGCAGTGGTCGGCCAAGGAAACTTACTGCACCAGATGAAAGACACATCATGCTTACTTCCCTTTGCAATCGGAAGATGTCCAGCAGTGCCATCAGCTCAGAATTGGCAGAAAACAGTGGGACCGTGGTACACCCATCTACTGTCCGGAGAAGTCCGGTCAGAAGTGGCCTTCATGGAAGACTTGCAGCCAAAAAGCCATACCTCCGACGTGGAAACAAGGCCAAGCGACTCAACTATGCACGAAAACACAGGAACTGGAGTGCAGAAAAATGGCAGCAGGTGCTCTGGACTCTTGAAATATTTGGCTGTAGCAGAAGGCAGTTTGTTCGCCGAAGGGCTGGAGAGCGGTACACGAATGAGTGTCTGCAGGCAACAGTGAAGCATGGTGGAGGTTCCTTGCAAGTTTGGGGCTGCATTTCTGCAAACGGAGTTGGGGATTTGGTCAGAATTAATGGTCTCCTCAGTGCTGAGAAGTACAGGCAGATACTTATCCATCATGCAATACCATCAGGGAGGCATCTGATTGGCCCCAAATTTATTCTGCAGCATGACAACGACCCCAAACATACAGCGAAAGTCATTAAGAACTATCTTCAACGTAAAGAAGAACAAGGAGTCCTGGAAGTGATGGTATGGCCCCCACAGAGCCCTGATCTCAACATCGAGTCTGTCTGGGATTACATGAAGAGAGAGAAGCAACTGAGGCTGCCTAAATCCTCAGAAGAACTGTGGTTAGTTCTCCAAGATGTTTGGGCCAACCTACCTGCCGAGTTCCTTCAAAAACTGTGTGCAAGTGTACTTAGAAGAATTTATGCTGTTTTGAAGGCAAAGGGTGGTCACACCAAATATTGATTTGATGTAGATTTTTCTTTTGTTCACTCACTTGTTAATTGATAAATATAAACTATTAGCATGTCTATTTTTGAAAGCATTCTTACTTTACAGCATTTTTTCACACCTGCCTAAAACTTTTGCACAGTACTGTATATCGATAGAGTTTTTGATTAAAAGATACATTTATAGATACACTGATAGATAGTTCTGTTGATTGATATATAATGTAGTCAGGCAGATACATTGATAGTTTTTTAGACAGTTTTATTGACAGACTGTCTAAAATTGTGTTTGTTTTACAGTCGGCTCATCTACCCAGGGGTTGTGACCTTTGTCATTGCAACCTTGACCTTTCCCCCTGGGTTCGGACAGTTCATGGCTGGAGAGGTGAGAGGTCAAAATCCCAATTATACATTGTATTATTTATTATTATTATTATTATTATTATTATAACTTCAACTAACAAAACGAGTGCTGATCGAATGGTGATATATGAGGACTGTGTATCGCTGCTGTGCGAAACAAGCTGATTTTCACCTTGTTGTGAAATCAGCTTGTACCGCTCAAGACACTATGCCATATTCTCTATATGTGACCATGCATCAGCTGTCTGTTTGTAACCCACTGAGAGATATTCAACAAGCCAGTAGGTGGCGCAAATGTACCATATAGTTCCTTAAAGGTACAGTAAGCAGTTAGTCAAGGATCGTTCCTACTGCTCTGTGTTCCCCAGCTGATGCCTCGTGAGTCGATAAACTCCCTCTTCGATAACCACACCTGGACGAAGCATGATGGCTCCACACACGTCCTGGGGCGATCAGCAGTCTGGATGCACCCCAAAATCAGCGTCTTTGTCATCCTGCTGCTTTTCTTTGTCATGAAGGTAAAAAAAATGCTTTCAATTGTCTTTTCAAACACTTAATGCAAAAGTTAATTGTCATTGAATGGTACTGAATTGTGAAGGTGAGGGAAGGGCAGCTTTTCTTGTTTTAAAATCACCACATTAATGAATGGATTTATTTAATACCTGCTGATAAATACTTCTTAAAGGCAGTTCCGAGTACAAGTATCAGCACCCCCTTGTTGCTGGTGCTAATATGAGGTAATGAAGTTGATTTCAAAACATTGGATGGTACTCCTTTGATGTGGGGGATGCAGTGATAATGTTGCTAATGGTGCTAATAAGAGGTTAGGAAATGGCTTTCAAAACCTTGATTAGCACTGCTTTAATGGAGCTTAAACAGTGCAGTAAATCGCATCTAATTATATTTTCACATTTAACAAAGACTTGCTGTTTGCAATCAGTCTGAGTGGTTCATATTGCAATTACTCATCTCTCTCTCACCCTCTCAGTTTTGGATGTCAGCCATTTCCACCACCATGCCTGTCCCTTGTGGAGCATTTATGCCTGTCTTCATACTGGGTAAGATCTGGAAATCCCACTGGGGTCCCATTATAACCAGCAGAACCATTAGCAGACCACAACATTAACAGTGATGGCAACTGCACAATGGATCTGATAGGATCTTCACTGGCAATGCAGAGAGCAGATATATTCATGCGATAATGGTTCTGTATTATAACAGCAGGTAAGCACAGGGCAGCTACAATGTTACGATGGTATGAGGGCATCACTGGCTAACTCCTACTAACTTCTCCCCTCTTCTCTCTCGTCTCCCCTGTATCCTCTATTCTCCCCCCTCTCTCTCTAGGAGCTGCGTTCGGTCGTCTTGTTGGTGAGATCATGGCCACTCTCTTTCCGAACGGGATTCTCTTCGATGGGATTGTATACCGGATTCTCCCTGGGGGTTATGCGGTCATTGGTCAGTCACCCTGTTCTTCTGCATTAAGACTCTGCGCTGACTCAAGTGTGGTTATGCAGCTTGAATCAGTAACAGTTTGCAGTCACGCAGCTGTTCTGGGTTCTATTGTTCCAGCACTGAGGCCGTCAATTGGTTAACTTCTATTAACCTCTGCCCTCCCCCACTCTTCTCCTCTCCTCCTTTCACCTCTCTCCTGAAGTTAACATGTCCAATTTAAGGATACAATTGATTAATATGTGTAATGGTTTCTTAATTTCATTAGCACACTGTATACATGTCTTCCTTACAAGTTAAAGATTGCCAAGATTAACAATTGAGCAGTAAATCACACAACATGGTTATATATTTTATGAATTTGATCAAAAAGAACATAAATACAGTACAAAAGCAGAAAAGAAGGTTTATATCAAAATAGCATTAATTAGCACATTAAGTTTCAGTAATTAATAATATTAAGGTAATATCTCACCCTGTGTATTAATTAAGTGGAAAAGAAGGCATTCATCAATAGTCTATCTGGGGTGGCCAATTCGTATCGTTTTCCCGTTATACTTTGCCCATCGGACAAGTAGTTTTTATTTATTTATTTTTGCTATGTTCGCTCTATTGCTAGAAAGGCACTCCGGGTATATTTGTAGAGAGCCACTCAAGTTTCGAAAGTCTAGCACATACATAAAATTTTTAAAAAGTGTTTTCAGTCCCACCTCTATTACTTCTGATTGGCTGTGGAAGAAGCTGATCTTCTGTTGGTTATAAAGAAACCCAGAAATGGCTGGCAGAGGATGAGAGCCTCTGTCAAGACACACGCTAATCTTTTAAACTGTATTATTTACGTTTTTTGTAAATGAGCAAAAAAAGTGATACTACTTTATTAATACATGAACCTGACATTTAAATGCAGCAATCTAGTAAAGTTACCAAATACTACTACTACTACTACTACTAATAATAATAATAATAATAATAATAAAATACACCTCGAGGTCAAGCGTGTATATGTTGGGAATGTTTAAAAAAAAAAACTAGTTTACTGTTTAGAAGACAAACTTTTTTTTCTTTCGATAGTGTTGCTATAACTAGTTTGCTGTTTACCACATTTACATTGTATATTATATATATATATATATATATATATATATATATATATATATATATATATATATATCTATATATATATAGATATATATATATATACATACAGACGTGCTCAAATTTGTTGGTACCCTTACAGCTCATTGAAATAATGCTTCATTCCTCCTGAAAAGTGATGAAATTAAAAGCTATTTTATCATGTATACTTGCATGCCTTTGGTATGTTATAGAATAAAGCAAAGAAGCTGTGAAAATAGATGAATTATTGCTTATTCTACAAAGATATTCTAAAATGGCCCGGACACATTTGTTGGTACCACTTAGAAAAGATAATAAATAATTGGATTATAGTAATATTTCAAACTAATTAGTTTCTTTAATTAGTATCACACATGTCTCCAATCTTGTAATCAGTCAATCAGCCTATTTAAATGGAGAAAAGTAGTCACCGTGCTGTTTGGTACCATTGTGTGCACCACACTGAACATGGACCAGAGAAAGCAAAGGAGAGAGTTGTCTGAGGAGATCAGAAAGAAAATAATAGACAAGCATGGTAAAGGTAAAGGCTACAAGACCATCTCCAAGCAGCTTGATGTTCCTGTGACAACAGTTGCAAATATTATTAAGAAGTTTAAGGTCCATGGAACTGTAGCCAACCTCCCTGGGCGCGGCCGCAAGAGGAAAATCGACCCCAGATTGAACAGAAGGATAGTGCGAATGGTAGAAAAAGAACCAAGGATAACTGCCAAAGAGATACAAGCTGAACTCCAAGGTGAAGGTACGTCAGTTTCTGATCGCACCATCCGTCGCTTTTTGAGCGAAAGAGAGCGCCATGGAAGAAGACCCAGGAGGACTCCACTTTTGAAAGAAAAACATAAAAAAGCCAGACTGGAATTTGCTAAAATGCATATTGACAAGCCACAATCCTTCTGGGAGAATGTCCTTTGGACAGATGAGTCAAAACTGGAGCTTTTTGGCAAGTCACATCAGTGCTATGTTCACAGATGAAAAAATGAAGCTTTCAAAGAAAAGAACACCATACCTACAATGAAACATGGAGGAGGCTCGGTAATGTTTTGGGGCTGCTTTGCTGCGCCTGGCACAGGGTGCCTTGAATCTGTGCAGGGCACAATGAAATCTCAAGACTATCAAGGCATTCTGGAGCGAAACGTACTGCCCAGTGTCAGAAAGCTCTCTCTCAGTCGCAGGTCATGGGTCCTCCAACAGGATAATGACCCAAAACACACAGCTAAAAGCACCCAAGAATGGATAAGAACAAAACATTGGACTATTCTGAAGTGTCCTTCTATGAGTCCTGATCTGAAACCTATTGAACATCTATGGAAAGAGCTGAAACTTGCAGTCTGGAGAAGGCACCCATCAAACCTGAGACAGCTGGAGCAGTTTGCTCAGGAAGAGTGGGCCAAACTCCCTGTTAACAGGTGCAGAAGTCTCATTGAGCTACAGAAAACGTTTGATTGCAGTGATTGCCTCTGAAGGTTGTGCAACAAAATATTAGGTTAGCGGTCCCATCATTTTTGTCCATGCCATTTTCATTTGTTTTATTATTTACAATATTATGCTGAATAAAAAATCTAAAGCAAAGTCTGATTTCTATTAAATATGGAATAAACAATGGTGGATGCCAATTACTTTTGTCAGTTTCAGAGAAAACTGTGCATTCTTCGTTTTTTGTGGAGGGGTACCAACAAATTTGAGCACGTCTGTATATATATATATATATATATATATATATATATATATATATATATATACAATTTAATTTAATTTAAATAAATATATTACTATATTAGTTATTTATTGGACATGATTTCCATTACACGAGAGTAGATGTTAAAACTTCATGCTGATTTGAACTCGGCTCTCGCCAAGATAAGCACCAACTAAGATGTAGCTTTACAGTAAACTAATGTGAGCCATATGTTTCTCCATCCATTTGCGCTTCCTTCCATATGATGATGTAAATATCCTTCTGTCTGGTGTTGATGGCTGAAGTGTAATGCTGGCTCCAGGGATCAGCTTATTGCCTCCCTGGCGCATCAGCACACACAACGGCTGCCATGCTGGCTCCGGGGATCAACCACAGTGCGGTCTCCACAGCGCATCAGCATGACAACTGTCTGGATTGAGCTAAGTAGGGTAAATCTCTGGGGTCTTCAAGTGGACACCTTCCATCATCGGTGTTTCGTCGACTAGCCCAAGACACCTCAAGAGGGCTCGACAGCGATTCTGGTGTCCCAGCATCACCCCCCTCCGTCCCCCACTCAACTCAGCCCAGCTTACTTACCTGTACATCAGCGTTTCTTTCTTTCTATTGTGCTTGAGATCCCCAGCCAGAATCTTTCCATCTCGACCACAGCCAGTTGCTGCTCCTCTCTGCTGCTTCAGATAAGTTCTTCACTGTGCGACGCAACTTTTGGCCACTGAATCCGACGTCTCTGAGAAACCGGGTGAAATCGGGTGAAATCGGAAGTGTGCCACAAAGCATTGACAACCCACCTCCACTGGGTAAACCCAGACTCTCCATCCTTGCTGTTCCGCTTTAGTGGCTAGTTGAGCATACCGCAGTTTCTTCCTCTCATACGTCTCATCTACAGCATCCTCCCATGGCACTGTTGACTCTACCAGGTTAACAAGGCATGCTGATCCAGACCACAAGACAATATCTGGTCGAATGTTAGTGATGGCAATCTCAGGTGGAAAAACAAGCCATTGACCAACATCTGCCAGCATTTTCCAGTCTCTAGCAGCTTCCAGTTGTCCTGGGCGAGGATTGGTTTTAACACCTTTTCTTGGTGGTTGCTCTCCTGGGCGGTGGAATGTTGTGTTTTGTGTGTAATGTTTTGATGGAACAGGTGGCAACTTATTGGTCATGTTACGCTTGTCTTCCAATGCTAAGGCCAAACATCGCAGCACCTGGTCATGGCGCCAAGTAAACCGTCCTTGGCTATGAGCCACCTTACATTTTGTCAAAATGTGCCTTAATGTTGCAGGTGATGAACACAAAGGACATGAGGGATCCTCTCCTACCCAGAGGTTTAGATTCTGTGGTGATGGGAGAACATCATATGTTGACCTGATGAGGAAACTGATCCTGCTCTGTTCCATTGACCATAGGTCTTGCCAGCCAATCTTGCATTGTTCCACACTCTCCCATCTCATCCATTCTCCCTGCTTGGCCTGGGAAATGGCCTGTATACACCTCATCCTTTCCTCCTGCTTTTGCACCTCCGTTGAGCTGGGGCTGCCTTGTGCCATGTAGGAGGAGCTGAACTGAGACCAAGACCCCCTCTTCCATGCTGAACTTGCCCCATAATATCAGCAATTCAAAGGGCATCCTCCTCAGCTTTCTTTGCCGCCCACTTTCTTCCAGTTTTCAACACAGGTGCTGCCTCCCTTACGCATTTGTCGCGTGACTCTACTAATGTCATTTCCAGTCTGACCTTGGCGCACTTAAACTCCTCGGTTAGAGCGGAGACTGGTAGCTGCAGTATTCCTTTACCATAAAGTCCCACTCTGCTGAGGCAGTGTAGAACTCCCAACCATTTCCTGATGTATGAACTGATTAAAGCTTCCAGCTTCTCTACTGTTGTCAAAGAAACCTTGTACACAGTCAGTGGCAACAGCAACCTCGGGAGTAGACCAAACTGAAAGCACCAGAGTTTTAGTTTGCCTGGTAAAGCGCTGCTGTCTATGCGTGTGGAAGCGACAGCGTGGGAGAAGTACAGTCGTGGACAAGTACAGCGCAGTTAGAAGCAGAAAGGAGGAATTACATCTTGAATTGCTTTAATCAGAAAACATTGCAGCTTAAAGTCTAACAGCTGCGTGTCTTTTTCTGATAACATGCTGAAACTTGGAGCAGCCGATTCAAATACCGCGTCGTTCTGAGACACGGGGGAGCTGCAAAAGCTAAACTTCCAAAAAAATTAAAAAAAAACATGGTCTTCAAGCCAGTAATCTGTGACAACTGCATGATGTGGGAAATCCGAGAAAACCCAAAGGAGGTCAACCAAGTTTGTGTAAAGTGCCGCACGATCCAGGACTTGCTTCAACGAGTAAATGTGCTAGAAATGGAGCTGGAGGAAATGAGACAGCAACAGGAGCTTGAGGAGCTGACACACCCACAATTCATGGAAGTCTGCACCCCTAGCAGACTGAAAGCCACCAGGGAGATGGAAGTGAGTCAAAACAGCTGGGTTCAGATAGGCAGAAGCAGGGAAAAAAATAACTTTGTCAAACACAACCACCAGAAATCCAAACATCCAACAAATTTGAGCCACTTCAACATTTAGATGACCAAAACCAACATCAAGAGAAAGAATGGAACAACATCCAGGACCCTATAAACAGTGTTGGCCAGGCAGCAAAAAGAAGGGAGGTCATGATTGTTGGGGACTCCATATTGAGAAACACAGCAAGTTCCATTCGCAGTTTGGATCCCCTTACTACAACAGTGTGCTGCCTTCCAGGAGCCTCTGTCAAGCACATCACTGAGAACGTGAACAGGCTCGTAGAATGAACAGGAGACGACCCGGTAGTAGTTGTCCACATCGGTACAAACAGCATTGGAATAGGCAGGCCAAGATCCCTGCAAAACAAATTCAGAGAGTTAGGAAGGAAATTAAAAGACAAGACCAAAACTGTGGTATTTTCTGGGATACTGCCGGCGCCTTGCAAAGGACCATATGGACAGCTGGAAATACAAAATCAAAATGCATGGCTGAAATCGTGGTGCACACAGGAAGGCTTCACCTTTCTTGAACATTGGCACACATTCTCCAACAAGGACTATCTATATAGGTGGGACGGACTGCACTTAAACAGAAAGGGAACCAATCTACTCGGAGAAAGGATCCTTGAGGAGGTCCAGAAGCATTTAAACTAGAAAGGAAGGGGGGAGAAAACCAAAAAACAGAAGGGAGACTACATCAAAACAAGGGCAACAACTCAGGTAAGACAACTATTAAATGTATTTATCTTAATGCTAGAAGTCTCAGAAACAAAATGTTAGAATTTGAAGCTACTGCACTAAAAGTAACAGAAATTACAGAAATGTGGTTGTCTGAGAGTGATGGTGACGAATATAATATTAGTGGGTACACACTGTATAGGAAAGACAGGCAGGACAGAAGAGGCGGAGGGGTAGCGCTATACATAAGAAATAGTCTTCAAGCCCAGGTGTTAAATCAGGACAAAGAAAACAATGCAGAATCAATATGGGTCAGAATAATGGACACAAATTCAAAGGGCATAATAATAGGAGCATGCTATAGACCACCAAATTCAGACACTGAGCAAAATAATCTGTTATACAATGACATTTGAAATGTGTGTAGAAAAGGAGAAGCCATACTAATGGGGGATTTCAACTTCCCCCGTATAAAATGGGAGAACCCGGTGGGGAGCACGACGGACGAAATTGAAATGGTGGAAATGACAAATGACTACTTCCTAACACAATTTGTCAAGGCACCGACTAGAGGGGAGGCATGCTTTGATTTAGGCTTTTCAAATGATGAAGACAGAATAACTAAAACAGAGGTCAGAGAGCCATTGGCAAACTCAGACCACAACATGGTCTCATTTGAAGTATTTTTTAAAACTCCAAAAGCAATGACTAAAGCTAAGGTTTACAATTTTAGAAAAGCAAACTATGAAGGTATGAAACAGAGACTATCAGAAGTAGATTGGAGTAAAATAGAGAAAACATCCACAGAAAAAGGACGGCTGTTTTTTTAAAATGTAGTACTAGATGCGCAAAACAATTACATCCCAAAAGTAGGCAAATCTAAATCTAAAACAAAATGGCCAAAATGGTTTAATAGATCAATTAAAAGAAATATTCAGTGAAAAAAGTCACTTTACAGAGTGTTTAAAAGGAACCAAAAACAAAGTACACAGAAAGAGAACTTGGAACTGCAAACAAAAGTCAAAAAGGAAGTTAGAAAGGCCAGGAAAGAGATAGGAATCAATATTGCTAAGGGGGCTGAAACCAATTCCAAAATGTTTTTCCAATATTATAAGAGCAAGAGAACATTCAAAGAGGAAGTTGAATGTCTAAGAGACACAAATGGCAAAATCATAGAT
>NW_026707883.1:0-18996 GCF_902713425.1 Acipenser ruthenus
TATATTAAAAGTGTGGAAAAGATTCATGGAAATTCAGTGCATAAGGGTTCACATTTCAGAAGCCTACAATGCTGCAGTAAGATATGTCTCTATTTTCAGAGTTTTCTCCATTCTTCACTCCTATTGTTTAAAAAAAAAGGTAATGTTAATGAAAAGCAAAAGACATTCAAGTGCTGAATTTGACTTGAAATATATTACTTAGCTGTTTGGTTCCAGTTTTGTAAAATTAACAGGTGTTTTACCTCTTTCAAACAAGAGTTCATTAAAGACTTGAGTGAATGCTTTGAAAAGATGGCCTATATTCACTGAACCGGTTTTCCCCATACACTAGAACATGTTTCAACAGTCCAAAATTAGCCAATAACGTATTAAATCTTGATAGCTGGATTATATTTGAAAAAGACATGGTAGTGGTAGTGTATAGAAATGGGGACTATTTCAACACTTGAAGATAATTTAATGTGATATGTTCACACGACTAATTGTTATGTAGCACAACATATTAATAATCTGTGTTTGTAATAATTCGATATTGTGTGGAAAATTTAATTTTCAGGCGATATTATAAAACAGCAGTGTATTTAGGATCCTCATTAAAAAAAACGGGAACCCTGATGTTGATTGTGTCCGTCTGTCCATCTGCCTGTCTGTCACAATGCAAGGTGACTTTGCACCAGTCTACACTGAACTTTGCTCACACACTCCTAGCCTCCTATAGAGATTGTATTTGGCCTCAATCCGAAAAACATATTTTTAACCTCTCAGGTACTGTGTTATGATTAACCCTTTAAGGTACAAGGAACACATGTGTCCCACAAACAAACATTATGCTGACTTTCTTATTTTTGCAATGCGGTGCACGAAACAGGGTTTACAATGTACTGACAGGTTGTATTTGCTCAGTCACTCTCAAATGTATTTTAAGAAGAAACCGTTTGAACAACCGCTCAGTTCCTTGTGTACCTTAAGGGGTTTGAGGGCTCTACTGTATGAAATAGCACAGCTATTAATAGCATGTTATTCTGATTCAACATTTAATAGTGCACGACATTTCTGGTAACTATTGTGCAGTATTTGTCATATAGACCCCCAGGTACTTCTAAAAAGATAATGTGGTCCTGTGTATTTTATTTCCGTATGCCTTTGTTAATAATTAACTCAAAAGTGTTGTTCTAAGTATGTATTTCACAACAAGAACTGGTTGGCTTACCTACTTAATAAAGCATAATAAATACATGTAGGCACAGCTATTGTATGCAGCAGAACAACTGATACTAAATAAATAGAGTTGTCAAAGTGAGTTCGGACACACCTGCTGCTGCAGAGTTCAGGTTTCAGCAGTGTGTTTTATCTTTCTCTGTGGCCCGAGGTGGCAGATTTATGGTTTTTATGTGTTTTCTCCTGCTGTGCATCCCATCTCTAGTCAGCATGCTGCAGAGGAGAAAGGGCTGCTTCTCTCTGCTTCTTCTTCTCCTGCTCCATGTGAAACCCCTCTATAAGGAGAGAGGCAGAACTGCTCCTTCTATCCACAATCCATCTAGGGGTATGATGCCAGACGCATTGACCCGCTTGTCAATCCATTTAGCCTCCACCAATGTAGCTCCTCTTGGGTGGTTTGAAAGCAGCCTTCCCAATGTATGTTCTGCTTATCAATTTCTCATGCATTTCAAGAGCTCCCTGTAAACAGACTATGTGAGGATGAAAAATAGGGTTGGAACGGAAATCGATAAGCAAGATTCTATCAAATGATTATTGATCATTTCTGACAGTCATCTAAAACTTGTATGTCAGTAACTCAGCTATGGCTGTAAATTCAAAAGCTGTGAGTATGATGAAAAATTTACTGACATCTATCAACAGTATGTACTGAATAGCATGGAATGAGAATTAGCAATGCGACATTTAATCACAGTTTAGTAAGCAGTTCTCTAGATACATATGCAAAAACGTAATTGCAGATGGATTAATGACAATTGGACAAGAGGCTCTCCAGATACATTCAGAAAAGTGTGAAGTGGGAAATTTAGTTAATTTAGCTATATATGCTGCAGATCTAAAAAGAGTCCTGCATACACTTCAGGGCTAGCACTGCGGTTAATGGTCTTGAGTGAGAGATATATACTGCATTAATATCACAGAATGTTCCAGTGTGGCACCCCACTCAACTGTCCTCTCTCTATGCGGCAGTCCTCCATAGTTGTACAGTAAAACACTTTTAACAGCATTTCAAAGGGACTGAGCAAAAATGGTAACAGATCTTTAACGCCTTGTTTGCTGTGGAACTCGAAATACAGTGCTGCAGGCATTGCGTTGATGACAGTAATGTTCATTAATACAATTTCTATTTAATATACAGTAAACATACACACTGCACTGTTCTGTATGCTATGTTGTGCTTTCAAACGTTATAGATTGGAACAGTTAACAACTTACAACAACTTACATGTACACCTTCTAAAATTTTATTTTTATTTGATGCTTTTGTTTGCAGAATAATTCTGCTCTTTTCTCTTGCTTTTCCCATGGTTATACAATGCATTTAGCACACAATTTACCACTGGACGCTACTCTCTAAGAGTTAGATTAAGAAACACACAATCTGGGTCTGCAGAGTGTCTGGGGCTGGGTCTTTTGATCTGTTTCTCCCTACAATGTTTTCAGCATGATGACTGCCAAGACTGTTATGACAGTTGGCCAGCACTACTGCATTACTGCCCAGCTACTCAAAAGCAGGGCGAAGCACTTCTCAATTGATTTCTCTCTCTTTCCTTTCTTCCCCATGAAGTTGTTTCAGAGCATTTCACTTCATTACCCTGCTGGAAGGCACTCTGAATTGTGAGCACAATGCTGCACAGCAGCAAACCTCTGCCGTCCTACTGCATATTACATCCAGGCCAGATTTCTGATTTCATTTCCACTGAATGCTTCACAGAAAATGCACTGCCTCCCTCGTTCTCCTTTGTTCTCCAACATGAACTTGTACTCTTTAAAACGAACACAGCCCTGCCAGCTCCCTGCCACAGCCCAAAATATAAATGCAAAGCTGTATTGTGAAAAAGCAGACCCTACATGTCAAAATGTGACATATGGATGTTAGCCTCCAGTGCATGCAAGGTGTGAACAGACTGTAAAACATACAATGTGTCCATTGTAAGTTTACCATGGTACATTTGCAGTTATTGGCTATACTATACATTTACCTTATTTTACCATCGTTTCCATGTTTTTTTAACATGCTTCACCATCCACCTCTGGGTTTTACAATGCTTATTGGAATTGAATGCACTTTGCTATGCTTTCACTATGGTAAACCTTTATAAGGGGTAGCACACACTTTTATGTAAATGGGGCCGTATGCCAGTTGCAAGTCAGTATCATTTAGAACAGGCAATCAGACAGGCTTTTATTAGACGGCTGATTGTAGGTGCTTGGTTGGATAATGCTCTGGTGAGTCTGCACTCTGGTCACGACAGTACTGAAGGGACAGTGTGGCCCTGAAGAGAGTCCAACAAACAGCAAACAGATTAATCCCAGGTCTTTAAAGGAATGCGCTGAAGATACAGCCAGCTGAAAGAACTGAATCTAGAAAGAATTAGGGGTGATTTGATTGAAGTCTTTAAAATCTTAAAATCAATTGACATAGTTAACCCTAACCAATACTTTACACACACCACCAGGGCTGTACTAAATTAGAGCCAACAGTATAATGAAAAAGGAAATCACCATGACCCGACACACAGACAGCAGACAGACAGACTGACATGTACAGACAGAACACACAGAACAGACGGAAGGGTCTTCAACATACCCCCAGATGCTGATCACTCTCAAGGATGCTAAAGAATGTCATTACTAAGTTTCATCACAACTGGATGAACAGTTCTGTATATACATTGTCACCTCCAATGTATATCCCTGTCACTGTGGAATATAAATGTTTTTCTCCTGAGGTGTGTACAAACAAAGTACATTTCTCAGAATGATTTTCACAGTGTTAAACATCTAACGCAAAATGTTTTCTTTAAACTTTTCCTTAAAAGCTCTTGAGAGTCCCCATGCTTACATTTTGACAACACTGTGCAAATGAATGCTTGTAGTTCAGTTCCACGTTTATTTATGCGACATCTCCTCAATGCTAATGAACTAGTCAGTGTGTCTGAATTCCTTCGTATATGATGAAAGACGCTGTGAGTAGCGTACTGTGTTGTTTTCTTTGATCCGAATCCAATAAAGTAGCAAAGAATGTTAACAGCACAATAGAGCAGGAAAAACAGAAAGGGCATTTCACAGATTACACTGTTGAGATACCTCAGCTGGAATGGAATGCGTTGCTAATGTAACAGGGCGGAGGCTGGGTGCGAACCGGCAACCAGGCACACCATAAGCGACTTAACCACTGTGCAAAAGAGGATTGCCTGCAGGGGTCGCTGTAGAGCTTCTATCACTGAAAGGGGTTAAGTTCCACTTCGGCTTAATGTTATTTAATAAGAGAGTAGGGAGATGTGAAATTCACTCTTTCAATATCAGGTGTTGAATAATTGGGTAGGGTAGATGTACTTTATTAAAAGGTTTATAGCTAATAGTTTATATAGTGTAAGTTATTAATAATCATTATAGGTATAAAAACGTATTTATCATATGGATCCTCTGTCTCCCAGTACTAGTATTTATTTCTGTTTCATTGCCACTATAAAAGTTGCCAAGTGCAGAATAGAATCACAGCATGCTTCCTCCTTGCTTGGGCACAGTTTGTCACCCCAGGGCTGTGGAGGAGATGAGCAGCAGCAGGAGCTCTGCAGGGACTGTGCTCTGAATCTCCACTGCCCAACAGAGCTGCAGGGACCAGCAGTGACATTCATACATTACAGCTGTAGTGCACAAAGAATGAGAACGATTCTGTGTATTGTATTCATTTATTACAGAAAACATATACTCTCAGCCAAGATAGAAAGATATCTAGACGGACAGACAGATGGACTGATAGATACATAATTAGATACTCTATGTAGATAGATAGATAGATAGATAGATAGATAGATAGATAGATAGATAGATATGACTGTGTTTTTATTATCCAAGGTAGCCCACTTTGTATCAACAAATATTATTCAAATTCTCCTTAATTATGCTAGATTAGTGATGTGTGTTTAAAGACCAGGCTCTTTCGGGATATTCTTCTTCTTACAGCATTACACTTGCAATAACCAAGGACAGCACATTCCTGGGGGAGAGCAAGAGCAAGAGAGTGAGAGAGTTACAGAGTGAGTGAGAGAGATAATGAAACAGTAAGAGAGAGGAAGAGTGAAAGAGTGTGAGAGGTAGTGAGAAAGTGAAATGGTGAGAGAGAAAGAGTGAGATCAAGAGAGTAAGTGTGAGAACGAGAGAGAGAGAGAGAGAGAGAGAGAGAGAAAATCAGGGGACAGACATGCTATATAGCAGTCTCAATAAGCGTCTGAAGGAAGGCTGGAAAGCGGCTTCATTATTCACAGAGGGACCTGCAAAGCTTCTCCTGTTGCTTTGCAATGACTGTTTGCTGCAGTTGAATCTTTCTAATACAGCAGGTGGAGGAGGCATATAACAGAAGCAGCCTGGGTAATGGCTGTCAGGTTGGGGCCGGCATGTGTGCTGTGACTGAGGTGGATGCCTCATGTTTCCTATGAGAGCCTTCCTGTTCAAGACAGCATCTCTCTTGTTCCTTTGAAGATCTAGATATTGAACGGGATCATCTGAGCCGCCACGCGCATAGCTCTCATCTCCTCCCCAATCTATGGCTCACAGACAGCATGAAGAATGGACTGCACACACCTAAACCCCTGTTTGCACTAGACACATAGGCCTTGCTAACGGTATGCTACATCTTCTATATATTCATTAAAAGGACACCATTGTTTAATGTATAAGAATAGCCAATATTAAACAAAGAATACTTCATTAACCACACCTGTTGGGCTTAAAGTACATGGTGCTTACAAAAGCATATTTGAAGCTGTGACCAACCAATCAGGATCCCAGTTTCCTCCATTTCAGTCACATTCTTGCACGGGAGAGCCAAAACAAAACATACAATTCAACAGACCGTCAGAAATTGATTTGGTAGGTAACAGATCCTTAACATTGATTAAAATTGTAATTACAAGGAGGATTAACCTATCATTTTAAAAAAGCAATATTTTATTTGTTTGCACATCCCTTATTATGAGCAAACAGGAACTATCGTAGTGCTTTTGTAAAATCTTGCAATTTTATGGGCTATGGAATTGTGCAAGCAATGACGCCTTGTATTTTTTGTGAGGTCTTATTTCTGGAGTGATGGGTATGGCTGAGTTTTGTTCAGTTCACAGGGGGGTGGGGGGGGTGGGGGCTCAATTGCAATGCACTGACACCTCTCAGCCTTTTGTTTTTTTTATCAATATCTCAGACCTACGAGAGCAGACTACCACTAATACCATTAATCTCATGTAATGCAGCATATTACTAGAATCCTTGGCCCTGCAAAGGAATTAGAGCTTTCTCAGCAGTTAACAGCCCATTGCTGCCTTCACAAAGGCAGACGTTGACCTCCATGATGCAGTACCCTGTGGGCTTAACAATATTTTTTTGTACAGGGTGGGTCTCAGCGGCTCACCACTCAACACACTCTCCGAGCCCCCCGTCTGAGTAGCAGGACGCTTCCATCCGAATTGGGCAGACGACCCCAGAGGGACTCAGATCATTAATTGTGATTAATAAACCCTTTTAAATTTGCTGAGAAAAAAAACAGGCTAAATAATCATTTCTGGCTGTAAAATAGTAAAATAAAACACAAAAGAAGTGTTGATACAAACACTGTACTGTGTATAAAATATAAGATATAGTACTCTATGTAATGACCACTTTAAAATCTGCTGCCGTCATTCTTGTTTTGTTCTTGACAACGCCCCCCTGAACACTCAAGTCCTAATTGCTATGCGACAAAGACCTGGTCTGTACTCTCTGTAGTGTAGGTAGAGTCCTTAAGTGGGATGGATTGTATTTTTTAAACAAGTGTTGATATTTTGATACACCACTAATTAGATCAACTGAATAGACCCAGATGTCTCTGGCTATTTCAAACCACTCCCAACAGAGTCTCAAAGCACACATAATCTCTAACGTGAGTACAGCACTGGCACTTGAGGTTTCTATTTGCACTCTGTTCTGTACACGGAGGGGTGAAGAAGGCTGAAAGGTTTAGAAGTGGTTTACTCTGTCATTAATGATAATTACTAAATGGCTATTTTAGAAGATGGTATTGCTTTAAAGAAGATGTATAGGAAACTAGCCAACATACACGACTGCAATGCTTTTGCATTGTTTCTATTAATGGTATATGAATCTGTCCAAGCCTAAGAGCACCATGATCCCAGCAAAAAGACCTTGGGGTTTAAAAACTAAAAGTAATATTTAATAATACTCAACATCTTTGCCACTATTGTCCACCAGATGCAACATAGTGGTATTAAAACAAACTGCAATTACAGTACTTGTCACACAAAAATACATGTACATTAACACAGGGCTGGCATAGGTCACAATGGAGTATATCCATACATGCTGTTATTCCAAATCTCTTGTCTTACCACTGCTGCTTGTGTTCTCCAAATGATCCTTCAGGTTAATAATGTAATGGTAACCCTATGGTAACTTCTCAGTAAGATAATGCTTACAGATTGAACAAGTATGCTTCAGTGCAGCCAGCTCTAGTGCAATGCAATATGCGGTCATACTTTTAGCACTCCTCCTGGGTTGCTGTTCTCATATGTTTTGTTGAGCCAGTTCAATGAGGGACTGATTACCGTCTTGATGAAAGCTGGCCCTTTTGTAGTCCCGATTCTGCCAACGATTGCAGATGTTATAAACGTCATGACCTATTCCGCAACAAATTGTATTTATCAGCAAACTAATCTCTAAATTCACTTGTTTGATTGATAACACATTTGGCCTTGCTAATGTTCCTGAGCAATATATATATATATATATATATATATATATATATATATATATATATATATATATATAGAGAGAGAGAGAGAGAGAGAGAGAGAGAGAGAGAGAGAGAGAGAGAGAGAGAGAGACATACATATATATATTGTTAAATACAATGAAGGGTTGAAAGTGTATTATATCACGACTTTACTTTGCACGGTAACTAGAACTTTATCTGTTGTATCATTAACATTCCAAGTTGCTATATCCCTTTGTAACAATTGCATGCCTTTTTCTGTTATTCCTGATAGGGCACACGCATACTTTGATCTGTGGTACGATGTCAATGGGAATTTCCCGTTGCCTTGGTTTCAACATCAGTTCAATTTGGGCAATGACAAGGTTAATGAAAGCAAAACCACTCAAACATGTATTATGTCAAGTGCTGCACAAACAAATGGACCAATCTGTAACACGGGTGTATGTATCAGAACAATACTAACTGTGTTGCAATTACATCATACCCTGGCAAGCCAACATGCATTTACTTTTTAAATAACAAAATATTTACACATTTGGCAACCTTATGTCATTTTTCTTAAAGGCTTTCACTGACTTAACTTGATAATGTAAACTCAGCTGACTAAATTTATTCTGGCTATCTGGACTCTTGTACCACAGCCAAAACAATGATGTGTTTATAATGGATTGAGGCTTGTAGTTTTAGCGGTATCTTTGATCAGCATGAACATACACGTCATAATGACGTTTGCATGGACGTCACGCATGTGCCACATTAGCTGAAGCCCTTCTCCCGCTTCTGGCATTGAGAAAGAAGACATCCATGAACGATTCTTGTACTCACTCCCAAAATTTTGTATATCCTCCCATAGTAACGTGTGTATTGAAAGCACCAACTTTTGTTTTAGTGAAGATGCCAGTCTTAAAAACCAGTTGAGATAAAGACTTCATATCAGCAAGTTTTAAAGACTCCTTTAATGTGCCAATGACCATAAATGTAGAATGAAAAGAGCTTTAAAAAACTGATTATTCTCTTCCCAACATGTCATTCACATTATTTGTCTTCTTTTTGTTTTTCCATGTATTATGGAATCTTATTTTTAAAAAGGTTTGTAGCCACAAGCCTTTCTGCTGAAGACCATTTCAAATAGAATTCAGGGCCTTTTACATCAGAAATAATCTTCAGCGCAACGTTTGTAGCTATGAACCTTGATATTTAGCTACAGTCAATTCTCAATGATACAAACTCAGCTTAAACTCATTTCCTGATTTTATACATGGTCCCGCACACATTTAGCAGTTGCTAATTGTAAAATTAGAATGAAACAAATCACCCTCATTCCAGCAACTGAGTGAAAAGGATATTTGGAAATGTATTAGCTTGCATCCACATTAGCACCTCTGTTCTGTACTGTAGTGCTGTTTTGGGACATTTCCATGAAGCAGTTTAAAAAATGTGCATCATCCTTGCAGACTAAAGTCGAGGCTGAAAACGATGAATAATGCACCACAGTACAAGAAAATGAAAGCTATTGTTGCAGATTTCAACATTCCCACGAACACTTTGTCAACCATTTAGAAAAAAACGGGATACAATAATACAGGCCTATGAAGCAAACTGTGGATGCAATTCATCTGCTTTTCTGATTTGCTCAATACTTGAGGAAACATTGCAGATTTCAAGTGCAGTTCAATTGTAATATAAACTTTTAAAAGTTCACTTACAACTGTATTTTCAATAAAATGCAAAGTACTTTTAAATTTGTAACACTTTTCATTGTACTGTAATTCAAATTTGAGTGTTACTGTAACTTCAATAAAAAATGACAGTATGCATTTGGCTTAGAATTACTGATAAAACACTTTTTTTTTTGCTGGTCCCTTGAAATATATATTAGTGCAAATTGACTGTATGTACCACAATTTTTTTTTGCAGTTGCTATCAACGTTTCGTTATATTTCAGACCATAATAAGAGATTTATTTGAAAAGACTTCTAAGTACGGATTGGTCTTTAAATGACCCAGGTTGACTTTACCAATGCTAAACTAACCCAATATTGATTCCTGGTCAGAGACATTTCTTATCATCAATAATGCAGTTTAAGGATTTATGAATTAAAAGCACACTCTGAGGACAAAACAAAGCTTAGGGATATCTATTAGTTATGCAAATTATGTGCCATACATTTGCGAAGCCTTATCTATATGAACCTACCACCAATTTCACATGTAACGTCTTTACCATTTTCTCTTAAAAGCTCTTAAAATAATGTTTAAGGTGGGCCAGCCTCCACTTTGGAGGCATACTATAGGTTTAAATCTGGCTCAGGTCACAAGTAAAATAAATGTAGTCTCTGCTGTATAAAAGTTTACCACGATGTGTTTGCAGCTTTACCATGCTGTACCCATGGTTATACTTTTATATATTTATCAAAATGTACTGTGTTTTGCGATGTTTATTAATATGCTTCATCATACCTTGCAATTCTTTACAATGCTTACCTATGCTTTACCATGCTTTCACTATGCACTATTACAGTGGTTCCCAACCCTGGTCCTGGGGACCACCTGTATCTGCTGGTTTTCATTCCAACTGACCTCTCAATTACTTAACTAGACCCTTAATTGAACTGATAATTTGCTTACTTAGAACTTTTTAATTGTTTTCAGCTCTTAAACACTTGCAGAGTTCAAGTTAATTATAAAATGTTATAAATAACATGAAATCTGCAACTGCTTAACAGCTGAAAATAATAGCTGTATGGGGCAATCTTGTTATATAGTAATGTGAACAGCCTGGACTTGTGTTTGACTGTTTCCTGGATTGCTATGGTACACTGTATTTTGTGTTCTGGAATCTCATTTTGTGTTCTGAAATCTCATTTCGTTTGTAATGAAGAGTTGTTGAAACTACATGTGAAAACTGCATAATAAACTGTGACTTTTGTTTGAACTACCTGGTCTGGATACTCAGCGTGTCACTATATATATATATATATATATATATATATATATATATATATATATATATATATATATACTGAAAACATTACAACGTGCATGTATCAAACTCTGGTGTTGCACAAGCCCCTATTTCCAGAGCTGACTGACACAACTTTATATTACTACTGCACCACAGAGAATTCATTACAATAGAGAGAGACAGAGCGTGGTGTAATGGTAAGCTAGCTAACAGATGCAGCTGGTCACAAAGGGGGGTTTACTGCATATTGATATATATAAGTGTTTCTGTTACAGCATTTCTAAGTGGGGAAAATAGACTAAAATAAAGCAGCGCATTAGTTATATAATGAAAAAAGCAGCTCCTTCAATAAGTGAAGGAGAGCAATCTCTTCGGTTGCCTAAAAATCAGCAAACGAACCATTTGCTTAATAATGTTTTATTAGTGGCTCTCAGTAATGCAGGAGTGGCTCACACGGTCATAGATGTTGGAGAACTCTGCGTTGGAGAGTCAAAATGAAGATGAGAAAGTAGGTGTTAATCAAGAGATGAAAGGTATACAATTTACACAGGACAAAACATGTAACCAGGTAGAACAGGAGTTCTGAAACATTAGGACACCACTTAAATGCTGGCTTAAAAAAAATAATATATTATTATTGGAACCTATTAGCAGCAACTACACTTCTACTCTCGCTTGAGAGTGTAGATTTATTGTAAAATATTGTAAATGGTGAGTGGATTTAGATTAAAAAAAAACAAAAAACAAGTACATCTTTTTCCAAGCTTTTCCAAACCTGTCAGTTGCATGACTGTGTAGCTATGATGTGTCCACTCCTTTAATATTTAAACAATAGTCGATACATTTCAGTACCAAATTCCTTTTAGACTGAACCTTTTCTATGAAAGGGAGATGCAATCTACTGGCAATCGATTCATCCAGCCGTTTCAAGGGCTAATCTGAGCTATGTGTCTCTGGTTTAAAAAAAACAATATCTGATGGCTGCCCACATGAATAGGTATCTCCCAGATAACTAGTTCTATAAATATCAAACACCAAGCACTTGCTTGAGGTATGTGAAATATTACAACACACTGCACCCCTGGAGCGTATTAAACTACATTAAGGACCTGTTCTCTGGTTTCCTTTTCCTGTGTTTATTCCGAGCAAAGGCTTTTTCTTTGTATCTGGCCAAAAACGGTTCCTTTTTTTTTTTATATCACCAAAAAGATCTTTCCAGTATTGCCCAAAAGTCCTCTGAGACTCAAACAGCCTGGTTACTCATCTCACACCGCAGGTTGCAATACAATATGTATCACCATACATGTGATGGTCAGGGTGAGCTACTTGTGTGATGCATAATAAGATCAAATGCCATTTAATGACTGTTTTGTTAAAAGACAAAAAAAAAAGAGTTAGGGAGAAGATTATACCAAATATAAAACACATGTAGTTTTCATTTAAGAACCACTTGGTGAAAAACACTGAGCTATGTTGTGCTTTTGGTCTTCTATTACGATACAATATATCATGTAAAGTATCACGATTCACTGATACACAATGAATTACTCCGCTCCTAGTAAATACAGCAGATTATGGGGATGTATATCCCTGAGCAGGGCTAACAGAATGTTGTTCACAAGGCCATTACCATGTAATTGCATAGCAGTTACCTAGTAAGAGCACGAATCATTGGGGTTATAGGCATCTGTACATGTGATTAACTAAGATTTAACTTAATTACATTAAGTCATAATTTAGCTGTAAGCCAGTGAGTTACAGTCATTCGGTGCATGTAATCCACTGAACGGTTTTGGAAATCTTAGTTTTCTGGTTTCAAGAAGACATAACAGAAATATTCTGAGGTACATCACAGAAATGTACTCAAAGCTGTAACATTTCATCAAGCACATAACTAGCCTATAGAAAATTAGAATTTGCCAGCAAGGTTATAGCCTGGTCAAGTCCGTCATTTGCTTTGAGAGAATGATTAGCATGTGATTGCTGTGTTGTACACATGACTGTATGTATGTATCAAGGAATGCGGGGTGACATGTTCACTGGTATGTATGTGTTATTGTTGCAGAATTGACTGTTTTCCCTTCTATTCTCACCAGTATTACTTTTAAAAATCTGTTACAGTTACAAGTTTTTTTAATGTAACTAAAAGTAACTATGTTATTTTTTCACATAAAATGTAATGCATTACCTCATTTCAGTACCTGTCTGAAAAAGTCAGCATTACAGTTACAAGTTAAAAATGAAATCAGATTACACTAACGCATTACATATAATGCCTTCCTCCCCAACACAGATACTTACCAGTAGCTTCAAATTACATTTTTATATATCTTTTTTCATTATTCCATTTTACAATGTTTGAAATCATCTGATTGATTATTATTGTAATGACTTTTGTCATTTTTTGATAAATCTGTTTTTATAAACTAGATTAGCCAAAAGTTTTTTATGTTAGTATGCGCTATCTAGTGAACACCAATTCTGTATTGCCAGCAATACAAAAGACAACAGTTGATGTTTACTAGGCGTTTCCTAACATAAAGACACAATCTAGCCAACTGTATTTAATATTCAGTACAGTTTGTCACTGACTAGCAACTAGAACAGAGTGAACTCAAGTACGTTACGCACAGACGTGTCAAACTTATATTAAGAAACAAAGAAAAAATGAAAATATAATTTTAAAGGAAAGCTAACCAAGGTTTTAAAATCTATTTTCGAATGCAAAATACAAATTACCAAATTCATTGTTAAACACAGATATAAGACCCCACTTTTCACCTTTACAGGTAGTTAGTGTAAGTTACTCATCTACCTGTCTCACCCACTCACCCCATCGATCAACTGAAGAGTATTTTCTCCCAGCCCTGGTAGGAGGCATAGTCACTATACAGCATGTACAACAACTGTGCTGAGTGTTCACTTCAATGGTTTGATTGCAATTGAAAATGATACTGACACTGAAGTACTGTAGGATAGATATATCTGCTACAAATTTGCCCTGTAAACGGAGCTACCACAGTGGAAGTGATCTCATACCAAAAAGAGCAGAAAAGTTTACTTTTATAGCGTTGTCTTTGAAATATCTACACATTCCAAATTGAAGTATAAAATATAAGTGCAGAAGTGGGGGGGGGGGGGCTTGAAAATACAGTCAGCACTCACATATCCAACCCTGTAACATTTTGACTTCAGTGACGGTTAAACGAGTGTGACGCATATCTGATTATTTCATCTGCTTTGATATGTATGTAGGTGAGCACGTTGTAGACTACCCCCTACCACCCAAACAACCCCCTGCCCTCCACACACACACACACACATACACACACACGTACACACACGTACACACACGTACACACACGTGTGCACACACACAAGCACATTTCATATGGAAAGAAAAAATATGACTTGGGTTTGAGGAACTGTACGGGGAAACGTATATTGTCGCTCATATTTTTCTTTTCTTTGGCACTGCTGTCGTTTTATTTCTTATTTTTTTCTTACATCTGACAAATCACAAGATCCATCTCTTGTGATTTGTCAGATGTAAAAATGAAAACAGTATCCAAAGTCAGTATTCCAAATTGCAGAATATAGAGCTCGATAAGGCCCTAATGTCACAGTTTACTTGCAAATGAAAATGCACAAAATAACTAAATATCATAGATTAAAAAAAAAATCTATCACAGTATCTAAAACTGTTTAATGATTAAGGTCTACATTACCGTGCCTTGTCTTGTTCTCTTTGTTTTTGGAGGAAGCGCTGTGTAACTGCACAATAATAAAGAGACTGATTTGCCATGCCAGAAAATAAATAAATAAATAAAGCACGGACTGTGACGGTAAAACAAGTACATTGTAAAGTTGAAGAGAAGGGCTTTGTATCACAAAACTTCACCTCTTTAGTTACATGTCCATGATCAAAAGTCCAGATATACTTACTATCTGAATCAATGCCGATATCATCATTAATTTGATGTAATAATCTGCAGCAAATTATTTCTGACAGAGTTTTAGGCGTCACTTAATTGAAACTTCAGTATAGAAAAAGATAAAGTCCCATCTCTAAAATATAGAATCAAAGCTGCCATACAGCAAATTGGATCAATGGCATGGTCACCAATACATTTAGGTTCTGATGTAAGGATAGACGCAGTGCAAACAATTGCGGCTGCAAAACCCAAATTGCAGAGCGGCCAGGCAATTATTTTGCACTGCAGCCTGTGTAAGCTTAAGAGCAAAGCAAATTACTCAACACACACAAACAATGTGCTGCAATCATGATAATGAGGGTCTCAATAAGTGTCGCCTGTGCATCGGGCTATTTAGCGGCCGCACTTACAGCCTAGAGGTGAGGTGAGTTAGGAGTACAGAGAGCAGTAGGTGCTGTATGTGATTTGTGGAGCACGAAAATCAAACCAAACAAAAAAATATGTCAGAGGGAGGGCAGCAAAGTATTCAGTGCATGGAAAAGCAAGGTTTTCTGAGGAGGAGCTGAGAGTCCTTAATGCTGAGGTCACTCAGCATGAAATTGTGTTATTTGGAAAAGCCTCAGCCAACATCAGTTATGCTACCAAAGAGGCCATATGGTTCTCTATAGTGGAGAAAGTCAATGCTGTCAGTGTTACCTGGAGGACAGTCAACCAGGTAATGAAAAGGTGGCAGGGCCTGCGACGGTGAACAAAAGCGAAACTCGCAATACAGCACAGGCATGCAGCAGGAACAGGAAGTGGGCCGCCATTCACACCACAAACAAAATGACCCTGGGTTTGAATATGCAGGGTCTTCTCCGTCTTGTCCTTCTCCTCCGAAGGTTTTCCTGTCTGTCCTCAACAATAGCCAAGCATCGCCGCATCAGGAAGTGTACCACAGCAGCCATGCTGAGGCCCATGACAGGTCTCTGAAGGTGTGTGGTTTTATACAGCTCTTCATTACTCGCTTCTACAATGGTTTGCACCTCGAAATTTTTAGTGACCGCTAAAGTCCCACTTTAAGCAAGCTAAACATGGGTTTTGGCAGCCGCAAATCACTTTGCACATATCCTTACATTGGCCCTTTAGTGTGGAGTGAATATGTAACCGTGTAAATGAAGTCACTGCCTGAAAAGGTTTCTGAGATAAGAGGCTCTAACACTGTGGCGGCAGCAACATTATAACATAACTGTTATGAAAGGGTTAATTTTTCTTGCATGATACCCACTATTGAACTTGACAGGCAGCATCATAGAATACAGTTGTTTACCAAGTATGAAACCAATATCTCAAAGTGTTAGGCCTTTATCATCCAGAAAGCAAAATGCCACATGACCCCAATATGGCAGCCATCTTAGGTCACAGGTCAAAGTGAAGGGTGCCATTAAAGGAGTTTGAATTTGCCAGCTTGAATGGTTTAGGATTTGCAAATTCATACAAGTTCCCTTCACAGGGATGCTTAGAAATGAAAGTTTGACATTCACAAACATAGATGGACCGTTGCCTTCATATGCTCCTAGATTATCATATTCTCAACTTCTTGAGCTAACATGATTTGTTTCTATAGCAACATGGCCTTATTTGAGAGATCTTGTTGGGTGATATGTGTCAAAACATTCATGGTGTGGTTCCCCCGGCCAATACAAGAGTACAGTACAGGAAAAATCATCTCTGCTGTGCTTCCTGTAAAGTGTTTAACAGAAACACCAATTATTAAAAAACAAATAGTTCACTTTCTTTCTTTTCATGTTTATTTTGCTTGCAAAAGCATCAGCAGAGCTATCTGAAGGGTTTGCCCTTTTACAAGTTTGCCACTGTAAATCTGCATGGTAGTTCTTCAGTTTTCCTATGGTTATAATATGCATCCACCATCCACCGCTCCCGTCGCTCTCAACTAACACACAGTAGAGCCTTCATAGACAGGCGCTATCGCTTAATTACCATACTTTTCTGGGCTTTGTCATGCTTACATATGCTGTACCAAGCATTCACTATGCTTTATTACTCTTTGCTATGCTTTTACTGTGGGAAACTTCTATACAGATACTAGCTGTTTACTATGGCGAGTCAAATTATCATTTACAGATATCTCAAATGAATTTCTCTCTCTCTCTCTCTCTCTCTCTCTCTCTCTCTCTCTCTCTCTCTATATATATATATATATATATATATATATATTATATATATATATATATATATATATATATATATATATATATATATATATATATATATAAATATTTTAAGATATCTTTAAATCATTTTAAGATAGCTAAAATACATTTACAGATATCTCAAACTGATTTCCAGATATCTTTAAATGGAGCTTTAAATGAGATATCTAAAATGCATTTTCAGATATCTTTAAATCATTTAAAGATATCTCAAAATGTTTTTGAGATATCTTGAAATCATTTTCAGATATCTCTAAATCATTTAGAACTATGTCTAAATAACTTCCTGTTAATTTAGAGATATCTCTAAATGGACAGGAAGTTATTTTGAGATATCTTTAAATGATTTAGATATCTCTAAATGAACAGGAAGTTATTTCAAGATATCTTTAAATAATTTAGATATCTCTATATGAACAGGAAGTTATTTCAAGATATCTTTAAATGATTTAGATATCTCTAAATGAACAGGAAGTTATTTCATGATATCTTTAAATGATTTAGAGATATCTCTAAATGAACGGGAAGTTATTTCAAGATATCTCTAAATGACAGTTTGGCGTACCATGCTAACAAAACATTATTTAAAGACACCTGTAAGTCAATTTGAGATATCTTTATTTCATTTTTAGATATCTCAAAATGAAATTAATATATCTTCAAAAGGGTTTATTTACAGACATTTCATATTAATTTAAAGATGTTTGCAAATGCTTTATAGATATCTAACTATTTCAAGATCTTTAAATACAATTTGAGATATCTGTAAATGATAATTTGGCTTGTATATGAGGGGAAGCTTGTGTGTCTCCAGTTAACATTGCCTTTGGGGAATGCAAACAAAGGAAAGCCAACAGGAGCTCTGATGATTCACAGGAGTGCTGTTATGTGTACATGACATCAAAGCCTCTAGAAACACCATATAAACATAGATAAACTGATAATTAGCTGACTATTTGATTTCCAATTTCTTGGTGAAATAAACATTATTAGAAAGGGTCAAAATGGCGCTTTTTTGCCCTTTTTTCAAAAGGTATTGAACAGAATACGTGGCATGCGATTAAAAGATCGAATGTGGTATTCGTGTGGCAACTTACAAAAGGTTACAACAAATCTAAGAGACGACAACAGTGGGGAAATACAAACGAACAACGGCGTAAACACGGCCCTTGTTTAATTTACATATCATTTTACATGAATAGGTCATTATGATTGTATCAATAACCAATGCTGCCTTTAATATATCTGCAAGAGGAATGAATGCAGTGATAGCCCAGTGAAAAATCACACAGAAATCAGAGAGGTGAACAGGTGGGGGAGGGGCTCTCAATAGCCTCTGAATAGTTTTCATTAAACATGATAAACACACATCTCCCCAGTATCAGGAACAATGGGATCTTGCACTATAAATCTTCATTAACCTGTTCATTGTTGCTTTGTTCAGGACAGACAGCTGTCTCAAAAATGGTGGAGCTAAAGGGATGGACTGCATACCTTGGTGTATACGATTCCTACAAAGCTAATTCCATGTACAGTAAAGGAAACGCCTTACAACAAAATGTGATGTCTTATGTTAAGCACCTATTTGAAGGGCGTGCTACCACTAAATTCAGGTCTCACGGCTGTTTAATGAACTCTTCTGTAATCCCAGGAATTGAGAACAACCCATTAACTCAACCCATTAACTCATTGACCAATGTATCTCTTAAATCATAATAGTGATAATCTTAGTGTTAACAGTGAAATACAACCAAAAAAATGAGAAACTGTATTGTTCATGTGCTGGCTCTTTAATACAGGATGTCTTAGATTGTGTTTATTAAAAGGGTCCATATGTTGAATATAAAAAATTGTACTTAGACTGCTTAAGACATTAAATAAATGTCACACTTACAAAAT
>NW_026707884.1:7500-18995 GCF_902713425.1 Acipenser ruthenus
TGTGGCTTTCCTTTCTTTCTATTCTGACAGTTTGATATTCATGACGCTGTTCTAGATTGCTGTTAAAGAAGACAGTCTAGAACATTTAGGAACCGAAACCTCAATCCTGCCTGAACTCCAGCCCCCCTTGTCGTTGTTCTCTCCGCCTCTCCACTGATTCCTGTGAGGCCGGAGCTGCTGTCACACTGAATGGGGGATTAGTATGCATGCAATAGTGTATACACAGTCAACATACCAGCAACAAAACAGTGAGAAAGAGGGAGCCAAGCATCTCAGACAGAAAGCCAAACGGGCAATATACATGTAACACAGTGTTTTAAATGTATATAGAAACCATTTCAATATAAACTATCCAGGAGCTACCTGTAATGGGCAGACACTATAGATGTGGTACTCCCTCAGTGTGAACCTGCAGCTCACTGCACCTGTCACTTCCTCCCTCAGTGTGAACCTGCAGCTCACTGCACCTGTCACTTCCACCCTCAGTGTGAACCTGCAGCTCACTGCACCTGTCACTTCCTCCCTCAGTGTGAACCTGCAGCTCACTGCACCTGTCACTTCCTCCCTCAGTGTGAACCTGCAGCTCACTGCACCTGTCACTTCCTCCCTCAGTGTGAACCTGCAGCTCACTGCACCTGTCACTTCCACCCTCAATGTGAACCTGCAGCTCACTGCACCTGTCACTTCCACCCTCAGTGTGAACCTGCAGCTCACTGCACCTGTCACTTCCTCCCTCAGTGTGAACCTGCAGCTCACTGCACCTGTCACTTCCTCCCTCAGTGTGAACCTGCAGCTCACTGCACCTGTCACTTCCACCCTCAGTGTGAACCTGCAGCTCACTGCACCTGTCACTTCCTCCCTCAGTGTGAACCTGCAGCTCACTGCACCTGTCACTTCCTCCCTCAGTGTGAACCTGCACACTGCACCTGTCACTTCCACCCTCAGTGTGAACCTGCAGCTCACTGCACCTGTCACTTCCTCCCTCAGTGTGAACCTGCAGCTCACTGCACCTGTCACTTCCTCCCTCAGTGTGAACCTGCAGCTCACTGCACCTGTCACTTCCTCCCTCAGTGTGAACCTGCAGCTCACTGCACCTGTCACTTCCACCCTCAGTGTGAACCTGCAGCTCACTGCACCTGTCACTTCCACCCTCAGTGTGAACCTGCAGCTCACTGCACCTGTCACTTCCTCCCTCGGTGTTGCCTTCATGTGATCTGGATAGTAGCCCATTAGACAAAGCTGGAGTTTATTCACCGTCGCTAACGCTGTTCTGTCTCTTCTCTATCCCCCCTCCGCTCCTGTTGCTGCTGATTCCCATTGGAAAGAAACATCCGGAGAGGAAGGTATGACGCAGCCCGTCAAGGGGTGATGTAACCCTCCCCCCTCCTCCACTCTCACTCCATCAGCAACTCCCTTCTTCCACTCGCTCTCACATCTAACCCTGTGCAGTATTTTGACAGTGCAGTGACAGCTTTGACCTCGACTAATTACTGAACAAAAAAAAAAAATCTAAGTTAACCTTGCATTCTATCAACAAACACCTCTGTTTGTATTTCCTGCATGAGACACAACAAGAAGGTTACAGAGTAAGAGAAGTCTTTTACAAGAGCAGCATTGCAGACACGCGTGTCAGGCTAAGAGCATGATGAACACCAGGGGGAGCCAGAAACAAGGGAAAGCAAAGTGACCCTGATAATCTCAGTGTGGGCAGACAGGAACATGTCATTCCCTAGACAATGTCTTAGAACACCTCACGGTGTGTCACTGATATCCTTTATATACCCACCTGCATGAAAACACCTCTGGGTGTGAGAATTTCAATTTTCGGTCAGTAATCAGTGATAGATTTTAAAAGCATGCTGTCTGCCTGTCCCTCGTACTGTCCCTCATTTCACCTCATGTCCCAGCACTTAACAACAACTGTGTCTCTGTGCAATGCAGTGGTTTAACCCCTTGTTAACTCTCTCCCTCTCCCTCTCTCTCTCTCTCTTCTCTCTCTGTCTCTCTCTCTCTGCCTCTCTGTCTCTCTGTTCTCTCTTCTGTCTGTCTCTCTTCTCTCTTCTCTCTCTCTCTGTCTCTTGTCTCTCTCTGTCTCTCTCTGCCTCTCTCTGTCTCTGCCTCTCCCTTCTCTCTGTCTCTCTCTTCTCTCTTCTCTCTCTCCCCTCTCTCTCTCTCCCTCTCTCTCTCTGTCTCTCTTCTCTCTCTGTCTCTCTCTTCTCTCTTCTCTCTCTCTCCCCTCTCTCTCTCTCTCCCTCTCCCTCTCTCTCTCTGTCTCTCTTCTCTCTCTCTGTCTCTCTCTCTGTCTCTCTGTATTCTCTTCTGTCTCTCTTCTCTCTCTCTGTCTCTTGTCTCTCTCTCTCTCTCTCTGTCTCTCTTCTCTCTCTCTGTCTCTCTCTTCTCTCTTCTCTCTCTCTCCCCTCTCTCTCTCTCTCTCCCCTCTCTCTCTCTCTCTCTCTCTCTCTCTCTGTCTCTCTTCTCTCTCTCTGTCTCTCTGTATTCTCTTCTGTCTCTTCTCTCTTCTCTCTGCCTCTCCCTTCTCTCTGTCTCTCTCTTCTCTCTTCTCTCTCTCTCTCTCTCTCTCCCCCCTCTCTCTCTCTCTCTTTCAGATCCGGAGGAGGATAGGACGTCTGGTCCATACTCGCAGTCTTCCTAGAGTTTTGTTCTTTTACTAAACAACCACAACTAAACTAAACAAAATCACACAGAGAACGCGTCTTCCTAGGATTGATTGGAAGCCTCTATTCCCCACCTTGCCTGTCTCTATCTGTCTCGCTCTCTGTCTCTCTCTCTCTCTCTCTCTCTCTCTCTCTGTGGGGGATGGGGGAACCCCAGATTGACTCCCCAAACTGGCCACTTAACTGCCAGCTCCTTTTGTAGCATTACTTCAAGACAAAAGACAAATACAGAAGTACTAAAAAAAACTTAGACAAACGTATCCACGACAACCAGTCTATCAATTTACAATCATATAGTAATAGTAAGGGTTAAATAGGGGGTGGGTGGGGCGGAGCAGGAACAAAAGCAGCACCCTTCACTGGAGCTCAGATCTGCACAGTCCTGGCAGTCATGGAACGCTATATTGAAGCTTAGAGATTAGATAAAGGGGCATTCAGAACAGAAAACAGGAGGCACTTTTTTACACAGAGAATTGTGAAGGTCTGAAACCAACTCCCCAGTAATGTTGTTGAAGCTGACACCCTGGGATCCTTCAAGAAGCTGCTTGATGAGATTCTGGGATCAATAAGCTACTAACAACCAAACAAGCAAGATGGGCTGAATGGCCTCCTCTCGTTTGGAAACTTTATGTTCTTATGTTCTAAGCAGGCCCCGCCCCCACAATGACACCTCCCCCCACGCAAGCCCCTCCCACACATGCCCCTCACCACGGAACTCGCAAATGAAATTCCTTAACCCCCTGCTGCTGCAAGTATTTACAGTCGCATACTTGTTTAGATCTCTGGATCAGCCTTCACTGGAATAACAACAACCTGGAGATCGAGCCAGGCGCCTCGAAACTGGACGAAGACATCCTGTCGACGAGGCGTCAAAGGGAGCTTCAAATCGAGCTGAGTGCCATGCAGGGAAGACGTGCCTCGGACAGCCTGGTTCGTCACCTTCCACTGGGGCTCCAGCCAGCAGACACGTGCTTTCAGTGAGACTACAGGAGAGGTCTCCTGAGCTGCTTCCAGCTCCCCCTCCTGGGCAGGACTGGGAGTGGGCTGGGGGGCTCCAGGCGAAGCATTTTTGCAGGACAGAAGGATAATTGGCCAGATCACAACACTGCTTCCTGGAGTGTCGCTGAGACGCACAGACCTTCATAGTTTAAACACAAGAGGAGAGTTTGTTTTTTTAGGAGATGGATTACTGCAGTATTAAAGTCATTTGCCCCACATGCTCCCCCCACCTATCTCAAAAGAAATGGTTTAGTGTATCATGTCTGAGAGGCTGCCCCCTGGTGGTGATGTTATTAACGACTTCTAACCCACGAAAGACTCTGAAGTATTCTGCAGCGGAGAGCTATATCTAAAAGCTGCATTCTTAACCCTGTATCATCCATTGTGCTAACCTGTTATTTATTCGAGAAATACAGCTGTTTTTAACAAAGGCTATGTATAGTATACATACATGTGTTTTTTTCAGGTGCTTACTAGAGATTATCAACTGTTTTTTTTTTTCATTATCAAAAGGTTTTTGTTCCTAATTGACAGGCAAATATCTGCCTGTCTTGATATAAGCACAAGGGAGTCAAACAGTAGACCCTCAGAGCTTGGAACTGCAAGCCTCTGTTCTTGTGCTTGGAGGAGCTGGAGAGAACATCAGCCAGCCCTAAAAAGCAAACCCTGCTACAGCCCTTCAAATCCTACAATCCCTGGAAAATGCTACAGCCCTGCAAACCCTGGAAACTCCTAATCCTCATACACTCCTGCTCTTCTGAGATAGTTCCTATGACATTTCTATATAATTTCTATGTAGCTGTATATGTTTTAGGAGGTGAGACAGCTCACTGTACACAGTTAACCCTGCAGTAGCGCTGTGCGCTTTGTGTTGATTTGCCTCTATATAAATTATATTAAAAAAATGTACAGGAATTCATATTTAAGATACTTGAAAAGAATTGGGAAGCAACTCAGTTTTGATATCAGTTCTTGGTCTGCAGCGCTCTAAAACCTGGCCTCTGAGCGAGCCAGTGTGACCACTGAGGCCCTGGGACTGAACTGCATTCGGAATCTCAAGCAGTTATTAAAATCGCAGCTCTGTGTAGAAATGCTAAACTCTACCGCCTCCCTCTTTGAGTTTTCTCTGAGCGTGCGTGCTGCCTGTGGCGTGCAGGGCTGAGTCTCTAGGCAGGAGCACAATACCCTTCCACTGCCAGCTTCCTCACCTTGTAGCGAGCTGACTATTAACACTATGTAACACAATTTTTGTTCCTGGGTAGTAAGTGTTATTTCCTAATTGCTTATGCCTCAAAAGTATAGAAAATGGCTATTATTCCCCACAAACTTTGCTTTTGTGACCAGGACAGTGATATTTTGAAATTTACCTATTTCCAATGAGAAAATGGGCGAATTTGTGTCTTTTCGTTCACATAAAGTCAGAAAAAAACAACATATGAATCCAAATTAACATGTATTTATACTAAAGTAATACAAAAATGACTACACAAGATTTAGAAGTGAGTAGTTTTTCGAGATTTATGATTATACTGTAAATCACTTTCACGAATCAGCCCCCAAATGTAGTCTCCCATCATGTTCTCGTTATACACTCCTTGGTAGCGGCGTTCAAAGTCCAGTATATCCTGGTGGAAGTGCTCGCCTTGCTCCTCCGAGTACGCTCCCATGTTCTCCTTGAATTTATCAAGATGAGCATCAAGGATATGGACTTTGAGGGACATCCTACAGCCCATTGTGCCGTAGTTCTTCACCAGAGTCTCAACCAGCTCCACATAGTTTTCGGCCTTGTGATTGCCCAGGAAGCCCCGAACCACTGCGACAAAGCTGTTCCAAGCCGCTTTCTCCTTACTAGTGAGCTTCTTGGGGAATTCATTGCACTCCAGGATCTTCTTTATCTGTGGTCCGACGAAGACACCGGCTTTGACCTTTGCCTCAGACAGCTTAGGGAAGAAGTCTTGAAGGTACTTGAAGGCTGCCGACTCCTTATCTAGAGCTCTGACAAATTGTTTCATAAGGCCCAATTTGATGTGCAGTGGTGGCATCAGCACCTTCCGGGGGTCCACCAGTGGCTCCCACTTGACGTTGTTCCTCCCCACAGAGAACTCGGTCCGCTGTGGCCAGTCCCGCCTGTGGTAGTGCGCCTTGGTGTCCCTGCTGTCCCAAAGGCAAAGATAGCAGGGAAACTTGGTAAAACCGCCTTGGAGACCCATCAGGAATGCCACCATTTTGAAGTCTCCTATGACCTTGATGCCATCTCAGAATTTATACTACTATTTATATTACTGGAAAGTTCTAGAAGTTACTCCAAGTTTACTCAGCACTGAATCTATCTGGAATGTTCTGGAAAATAGGTACATTTCATAATATCACTGTCCTGGTCACAAAAGCAAAGTTTGAGGGGATTAATAGCCATTTTCTATACTTTTGAGGCATAAGCAATTAGGAAATAACACTTACTACCCAGGAACCAAAAAAAAAAAAAAAAAAAAAAATTGTTACACCGTGTAATTAATGCACACAGGCTGGGGTTTGGTTTTGGTGTGCACACACTCACATTGTGCTGCTAGAATGACGTCAGGGAGCGTCAGGAGGAGAGGGGGCTGCTAGCACCATCCCAAACACAAGCACATGAACCCCGGGGCTCTGCACTGAAAGGAGGACAGGGGGGCGACCCTGCACCAGGGAGCGAAGCTCTTGCTGTACCTTTCTGTTTGCTTGTCTGTGGACTGATTGTTCTGGGATGGATGTGTGGGGCTTGCACGGGCTCTGCTTTTTAGTCTTGCCTGCCCTGATTCTCTCGTTCGCCACAAGTGCGTTCAAAATACTCAACCTGTATTTTTAAACCCCTGTTTTTAACAAAGGCTTCTGAGTCGTATTCCGTTCATGTAACTGCTGTTGATGAATAAAAGAATTAGGAAAATAATTTAAAAAAATAAGTTCCTTTGAACGTCTCATTTTTATCATGCCTCCTTCATTGCAGATCACCCTTTCAAGGATAAATGCAGAATGCTTTCTGTTTGAACGCACATTTTATTTTCAAATGAAGCTTCTAGGCTGGGCTCCCATGCACAGTTGGGTATCAGATTTCTCCCCCCTGTGTTAAGAGGGTGACTCCCTTCTTCTGTCCCAAACAGCACAGTTTCAGCATGTATATATTCTTAAAAAATAAACCTCATTTTAAAGTGCTCTCCACCCCCCACACTACAAGATGGTTTGTTCCTTCGACTGCAGCTGACATGATCTGGAATACTCCAATACTGATGTACTGGGTGGGGGAACTGAAGTCATTACAATATACTAAGCGGTGGTCCCCGTTTGTGCTATTTGATAAGTGACATGACACGAGTTCAATAATTCATTCATTACTGACCGACGCTTCTATAAGATCACTGTAATATCCCCTTTCACGTAAACCACCTGACTGCTAAACGTGGTCCTGGACGGCTGCAGTGTGGTGTACTATAATACGTTATAATACTCATTAATTTGTCCCATATCCCAAAACATACGTTTATATTATCTCTTTATAGCAGGGACTGTTTCTACTATACATTTTCTGATCATGCTGTAAATTATGAAGCTGGTGGAGCACAGAGGAAACTTCGATTGCATCCACCACTTCTGCGATTAGAATTCCTCTCAACACCGCCTCCGTTTCGGTTCTGCTCAGAACCATCCCGGGTTTAAAAGGCATGTCGTATGCAGACAGGCTAAAATAATTGAATCTATTCAGTCTTGAACAAAGAAGACTACGCGGTGATCTGATTCAAGCATTCAAAATCCTAAAAGGTATAGACAATGTCAACCCGGGGGACTTCTTTGACTTGAAAAAAGAAAACAGGACCAGGGGTCATAAATGGAGATTAGATAAAGGGGCATTCAGAACAGAAAATAGGAGGCACTTTTTTACACAGAGAATTGTGAGGGTCTGGAACCAACTCCCCAGTAATGTTGTTGAAGCTGACACCCTGGGATCCTTCAAGAAGCTGCTTGATGAGATTCTGGGATCAATAAGCTACTAACAACCAAACGAGCAAGATGGGCTGAATGGCCTCCTCTCGTTTGTAAACTTTCTTATGTTCTTATGTTCTTAACTGTTGTTCATCTTCCAAAGCTGTCCACGCTGCGTCTGCACAGACCGTGACGTCAGACGCAGACTCCCGTCTGCAATCCAGCCGGCAAAAATCGTGTTGCATGTAAAGCAACGTGCTCACAGTCAAATCCATTCAAGATCTCATAAAGCGATTATAAGTCTGGAAATAAAATGAGAATTATAAAATGTGTCCTACATAAAAATGGCACACTTCATCCTTAAAATCCGCACTTTTTGTGAACCACTATCAATCTATATATATATATATATATATATATATATATATATATATATATATATATATATATATATATATATATATAAAGTTAGCTATATATAAGACACACACACACACACACACACACACACACACACACACACACACACACACACACACACACACACACACACACACCCTACGCTGTTTAAGCCAGCACAGCCTCTTTTGTAGTAGAGTTTTGAAGTGGGGAGCAGCCAGTTATAAATACAACAGTAGCAACGTCTGGGCACCGAGACAAGACAGTGAGATCCCTGCCTGTGGTTCAACCCTGCTGAGTCAGTGTAGGACTGGAGCAGAGAGACTGGGACACTGGGCTGTGCTGAGGACTGGAGCGACAGAAAAGGTAGGAGAGACCATACCAAAAAAGAAAATGTATATTTTAGTCTGATACCGTTCCTGTTAATTGGGAATCAACAATACAAGTCATCTCTGAAGACCAAAGGACAGACACTTCATTTTTTTTGGTGTGCCTCGTTTACTGTGCTCCCACTGGTTTCTGTAATACGGCACCAATTACGCTTTTGTGTTCCGTCATTTTTCAAAATATTCAAATATTCGTTGAAATGCTGAAAGGAAATTTGAACCTGAAAAAACCTGTGTTCGCCCCCTTAATTAAATTCGTACAGCGCGCAGTGACAGCCACGTGTTTGAAGGGGTGTTGTCGAGGGAGCTGGAGAAGGGCAGCTTGGGTGTGAGTGAACTTTTTCTAAGTTTGTTTACAGACCCAGTCTCCACATGCATGACACTTTTCAGTTCATCCCACTGGCTTCTCATGACACGGCGCTCACGTCACCTCCAGGGGGACGATGCAAATGACCTAGCCGCTAAACAGAAGAGGCGCGGCTCGGCTCGGCTCGGCTCAGGTTCAATGTGTATCAATGTGTACAGCGTGTATTAATTGTACTGTGTTAAGTTTCCTATATCTATTGATCGTATCTATTTTATAATACATAATGCTTAAAAAAAAAAGGTGTTTTTTTTTTTTTTTTTAAAGAACATAAGAAAGTTTCCAAACGAGAGGAGGCCCCATTCGGCCCATCTTGCTCGTTTGGTTGTTAGTAGCTTATTGATCCCAGAATCTCATCAAGCAGCTTCTTGAAGGATCCCAGGGTGTCAGCTTCAACAACATTACTGGGGAGTTGGTTCCAGACCCTCACAATTCTCTGTGTAAAAAAAGTACCTCCTATTTTCTGTTCTGAATGCCCCTTTATCTAATCTCCATTTGTGACCCTTGATCCTTGCCGGTGCTTCTCTAGCGCGGTTGCACCGACAGGTACAGTAAACGCATGCATGCAGTGCTACCACTGACTCCATTTCCCACACGCCACCGCAGAGAGGAACTACAACTCCCAGCGGGCAACGCTCCCCCCAACCAATAGCAACCGCAGGTACTGCGGGCCGGGCGCGTTCCCCAGTTCCTGGTTAAAGATGGCTGACGAGCGTGAGACAGCACTGAAGCTGCAGACGGAAGAGGAGGAAGAAGAGGACCACGGGCACTGCAGCGACTGCGAGAATGACGAGCACCTCTTCGGCGATGGGTGAGGCACAGAGCCGCCGCGCTTTCTTGTGTAGAAACGGGTTTGTGAGCCGGTTTGCCGCGGCAGAGTATACCGGCGCCTCGGCTCACCAGCGAGGTGGAAAGCAACCGCATTTCGACCGGTCCCGCCCCTTTCCGCTGCTTCCATTGGAGGGCTGCTTTGAGTGACAGGGTTTCCTTGAAGCTAAGTGGTCTAGGTTCTAAATCAATCTGAGCGAGGGGGCGGGGCTTGAGTATTTAGTCGTGTAGGACTCGACTGGTTCCCATTGAATAACCCGGAGACCCCGCGCTACACCCGGGTTGAAATGCATGCACGAAGGGAGCAAATTAACAGTATAGCTGATGGGGGGGGAAATATCACTCCACGCAGGCTGCCTGCAAGTCACACGAATCCCAGGTGAAGTATTGCACACATGCCGCTGTATCTCCAAATGCACCGTCCAGAAACCATCGCGCTGCCTGTGTTGTGATCGCATGTTGTGACACTGCCTTGCTCCGCCGTGGGGATCTCCTCACGCAGCGTGCCTCTCCTGCCTCCTGCCCCAGCGGAGAGGGGTATGTCGCTGCAAAACCGAGGCTCCCGCAGGGTAGTGCTGCGTGCGCAACCCGTGATAGACGTCATCATTATACACTACAGCCCGATCACGTGATACGGGTGATGCGTTGAGGTACTAAAACGAAGTTTATTTTAGAACAATAACCTACACCTAAGGCATTGACTATGGATCACCAAGTAATTCTTAGGGCAGCAGTGTGGAGTAGTGGTTAGGGCTCTGGACTCTTGACCGGAGGGTCGTGGGTTCAATCCCAGGTGGGGGACACTGCTGCTGTACCCTTGAGCAAGGTACTTTACCTAGATTGCTCCAGTAAAAACCCAACTGTATAAGTGGGTAATGTAACGTTCGTAACGTCTTGTTGCTGGAGCGTGTGTGCGTATCTGCAGGGTCACACTGATGTGACAGCTTCAAGGAGGGATATATTAACCCACACCCCTGCAGCTAATAAATGCTTATAAAAATAAATATTTTAAACATTTTGTGTACATCCGTTTTTTATTGCTCTAGCAATGTGTGATTTTCAGCGAGCCTCCAGCAGAGTATTGATCTGTATTGAAAAGACCTAAAAGTATCACCAAGTTAACCCTGGCGTTGAGATCTACGACAGCGTGAGTCTAACTGGCTTAAAAGTAATACTGTGCATCTACTGTCCGTCTGCTGTCCCTCCTCAGGCATGTGATCCACCAGCTGCCCAAGCCCTACAAATACAGCTCAGTAACAAGATTATCTCCTCGTTCCTGCTCCACGCGAGATAGGCGAGCCCAGGAGCTGCGATGGGGGTGTGGTGGGAGGGCTTCACTGTAATCTGACTTCAGGGGAGGAGTGCTGAGACACACTCTCTCTTCTCTCTCTCTCTCTCTCTCTCCCCCTCTCTGTCTCTCTCCCCCTCTCTCTGTCTCTCTCCCCCCTCTCTTTCTCTCCCCCTCTCTCTGTCTCTGTCTCTGTTCTCTCTCTCTCTCTCCCCCTCTCTCTCTGTCTCTCTCTCCCCCTCTCTTTCTCTCCCCCTCTCTCTCTGTCTCTGTCTGTTCTCTCTCTCTCTCCCCCCCCCCTCTCTCTCTCTCTCCCCCTCTCTCTGTCTCTCCCCCCCCCCTCTCTGTCTCTCTCTCTCCCCCTCTCAAATTCAAATTCAATTCAAAGGTGCTTTATTGGCATGACCAGTATTCACAGTATTGCCAAAGCAATGCATACACAGTACATCATCTGAACATTAAATAGACAATAACACTGATGAGAATAATAATGAGAATAATAATGGTAAACAAATATAAATAATAACCACGTTATTAATAATTTAACAATAACAACAATGAAATATAACAAGATTTGAACTAATGTAGAGTGCTCACTGTTTGTC
>NW_026707885.1:0-18959 GCF_902713425.1 Acipenser ruthenus
ACTCGATGTGACACTAGCCAAACCATAAGATGATGACATAACGTTTCTCTATCAGGTCAATGTGCTGATGACAACCAGAATTACTAATGAATGAAAACAACATACCACATGACTCAAACCACTGTTAAAGTAAACAACTGAAATATTTATTAAATGAGGATTTTACAGATAATGCTTTATTACAACACAGTCTTCATATCAACTGACACTTAACCCTTGAAGTACACAGATGTGAGATGTGATGTATTTATACACAAGAAAAGTCACATGTAGTTTTTACAGTATTTAAAAAGTCATGAACAAGTTTCTTTTTTTTAATGTACATAGGGAAAACAGGGGGCTAAAACCATGTTTATGAATATCAGCCAGATGAAAACGTTTGTAAAAATAACAAACAGTAGAAGATTTGGAAGCTGATTCAGTTAAAGGTTAACCCAAAGCAGTTCTCTAGAATATTGCATTTTTATTGCCAGAAAAAAACAAACAAAAAAAAACATCAACTTGTGCCCCATGACGAGATGAGCATGATGTGTGTTTAATTACCACTCAGTAGCAGAAATCCACAGAAAAGTGAGCAGGTTACCCAAAGTTAAATGATTGTGATTTCTCACAATGCACATGACGCATCATAATAGCACACATCATACAACAATACCGGTGTTGAGTGAACATAAGAACATAAGAACATAAGAAAGTTTACAAACAAGAGGAGGCCATTTGGCCCATCTTGCTCGTTTGGTTGTTAGTAGCTTATTGGTCCCAGAATCTCATCAAGCAGCTTCTTGAAGGATCCCAGGGTGTCAGCTTTAACAACATTACTGGGGAACTGGTTCCAGATTCCCATGATTCTCTGTGTAAAAAAGTGCCTCCTATTTTCTGTTCTGAATGCCCCTTTATCTAATCTCCATTTGTGACCCCGTGTTTCTTTTTTCAGGTCGAAAAAGTCCCTTGGGTTGACATTGTCAGTACCTTTTAGAATTTTAAATGCCTGAATCAGATCGCCGCGTAGTCTTCTTTGTTCAAAACTGAATAGATTTATTATTTAAGAATTATTTAAGCCTCTCTGCATATGACATGCCTTTTAAACCCGGAATGATTCTAGTCGCTCTCCTTTGCACTCTTTCTAGAGCATCAATATCCTTTTTGTAGCGAGGTGACCAGAACTGAACACAGTATTCTAGATGAGGTCTTACTAATGCATTGTACAGTTTTAACATTACTTCCTTTGATTTAAATTCAACACTTTCACTATATATCCGAGCATCTTGATGGCCTTTTTTATAGCTTCCCCACATTGTCTAGATGAAGACATTTCTGAGTAACTCCTAGGTCTTTTTCATAGATTCCTTCTTCAATTTCAGTAGCTCCCATATGGTATTTATAATGCACATTTTTATTGCCTGCGTGCAGTACCTTACACTTTTCTCTATTAAATGTCACTTGCCATGTGTCTGCCCAGTTCTGAATGCTGTCTAGATCATTTTGAATGACCTTTGCTGCTGCAACGGTGTTTGCCACTCCTCCTATTTTTGTGTTGTCTGCAAATTTAACAAGTTTGCTTACTATACCAGAATCTAGGTCATGTAGATTAGGAATAGCAGATGACCTAATACTGATCCCTGTGGTACACCACTGGTTACCTTGCTCCATTTTGAGGTTTCTCCTCTACTCAGTACTTTCTGTTTTCTACATGTTAACCACTCCCTAATCCATGTGCATGCATTTTCTTGAATCCCTACTGCGTTCAGTTTGAGAATTAATCTTTTATGCGGGACTTTGTCAAAAGCTTTCTGGAAATCTAAATAAACCATGTCATATGCTTTGCAATTATCCATTGTTGATGTTGCATCCTCAAAAATCGACACGACACTGGGACGACACTGCTGTTGTACCTTTGAGCAAGGTACTTTAACTACATTGCTCCAGTAAAAACCCAACTGTATAAATGGGTAATTGTATGTAAAAATAATGTGATAAGGGCGTCTGCTAAGAAATGTAATAATAATGATCTTGGTTAGCAGTTTGTAAATAACTTCTTTCATTTCTTTGAGTACTATTGGGAGGTGCTCATCCGGCCCAGGGGATTTGTTTATTTTAAGAGCTCCTAGTCCCTTTAACACTGCCTGTTATGCTAAAGTTATTTAAAACATGATAGGAACAGGTTGACATGTGGGGCATGTTGTCCGTATCCTCCTTTGTAAAAACTTGTGAAAAGTAATCATTTAATATATTTGCTATTTTTTCCTCTTCGTCAATGATTTTACAATTTGTATCTCTTAGACATTTAACCTCCTCTTTGAATGTTGTCTTGCTGTTATAATATTGGAAAAGCTTTTTGGAATTGGTTTTAGCCCCCTTAGTAGTGTTCATTTCTATCTCTCTCTTGGCCTTTCTAACTTCCTTTTTGACTTGCGTTTGCAGTTCCAAGTACTCTTTCTGTGTACTTTGTTTTTGGTCCCTTTTAAACGCTCTGTAAAGTACCTTTCTTCGCTGAATCTTTTTTTTAATTGATCTTTTAAAGCATTTTGGCCATTTTGTTTTAGATTTAGATTTGTCTACTTTTGGGGTGTAATTATTTAGTTGCATTTTGAATGCCAAATTGTAATGTCTAAAATAAAGTGGTCCATTCTTAAAGAGTTAAGGCACAGACATATATATATATATATATATATATATATATATATATATATATATATATATATATATATATATAATATTGTTAGACACTTTTCTTCCCATTGTTAAGTGAAAACATAATTAATAAAAAATGACTTAATTACTAACTGCATAAGGATAATCAGAACCTTATAACACATGATTGTTTTTCCTTTAGCCCCCAGCTTTACATCGTATTTACATAAAACAAAATATTGCACCAAAATTCTAAGCACATAAATTAAAACCTCAACAGTGAAATTTACATAGACATTTCTAAAAAGGTTTTATTGTTTTACCGCAGACTAGTCGATAACATGACAATCCAATATGCCCAAACTCTCTGACGATTACATCTCTTAAGACCATAATTTGGATTAGATCCTTGACCCCATTATAGGGGTAGAATTCACAAGTACAGTCAGTCTGTAATGCTGGTGGATACACATGTGATTTAAGAATTGTGTTGTGTTACCCTGTGGATGTAATCTTATCAAGATAGACGGATTCAATGACTTTAAGCCACATCTTCCCCCTTGAATCCCTTCTTGTAAAGTGGAGAGATTTTTGTAGCATCATGGGTAAACACTTTAGTTTAGGTATCTGTTATAACCAATTATAAACAATAGCAAAAGTGTATAATAATAGTTTTTATTATTTATAATCATAATCTATAACTGTTAATAGCAAAATTAGTAACATGTTTATAGATGGTTTATAATCACTTATAACAGCTCTATAAGCTAAAGTATTACTGAATCATGTAGCTGGGCTGTCTGAAGCCTAGTCCACAACAAACCAATACCTCCCCACTTTGTTGGCAACATTGTTCGGGACATTTTTGATATAGCAAATACTTTTAATAAACAAAATAGTATTTTATGGAAACACAATTTTTTGCATATACCAAAACATGAGATGATACAATAATCAATAGGAAATCTATTGCAGCATAAACTGACAGCACACCAAAAAAGTTGGGCACTTTTCTAACTGCAACAATAAACTGTTGCCCAAGACGCCATAAGATTATGTTGGCCGATTCGGTTGCTCTACAGTTCTGGCCAACAAAATCGACTCAGTATGGACCCAGATTTAGGTCAATTACAAGTGATAAAGGTTTAGAAAAGACAGTGTTTTCTCAAGATACACATTTACAATTCACAGACTCAAACAATTCATGGTAATTAAAGGAACATCAATTTATATACATATATATATATATATTTATATAAAAGCCTAAACACTACAAACCAGCAATAAGGATTACAATGCTGATGCCACAGTCCCTTAAACTGCAAATTGCTCTCCACTTGTGTTTATGTTCTTTCTTCGTTTTCTACTCATTTGCAGCATAGGTCACTTACTCTGTCTTACAGTTTTCCGTTGCATACAATCATTCCATATGCCTTCACTGTGTAATATTGTTACAATACTCAGCTATAGCCAAAGGTTTTCATGACCCTATGGAATTAACTATTTTTGCTTTATAAAGTCGAATGAAACCTGCTGAATAATGTTACATTAACCTATTAAATGACATACCGCTGTGTAATTGAAAAATTAGACATTTTTAAATCTCACATGAAATACTGTACTACTATTATGGCTTCCGGTAGACTTTTGCAATATCATTTTGTAGTTTATTTGATTACATGATGTTAAATAAAAGATCTCAATTATGTTCATATAGTTTGATTTTTTTATGTCTCAATACTAAAGTTCTAGGTGATGCAAAACTTTTGGCCATAGCTGTAGGTTTGGATTTGCATACCGCAAGGACATAGGGTATGAATCCAGATTAAAATCTATTACAATATCCCCCCCCCCCCCCTTTTAATATAAGCAGCATCAAGGGTTGAGTAGTGACATACCAATACATACTGATGAAAGCTGTGTACTTTAGAGGTACAAGAAAGGGCTGGACAAAGATGGTATATTATTCCTTAATAAGCATAGCAATACGCAAATAAGCCAACCTGCTGAACTGCTGGCATATAACCATCCTACCTCAACAATAAACCTTTATTAGTTTCTCCTTTAACCTTGCAGGCAGAGTATTTTTTATTCTAGAATTACCAATCCTCTGAATTTAATGTATTTTCTCACAAAATGTCTGGCATCATCACAACAGTTATGGAGACCCTTACCATTATAAAATGGCGGAACATTTTAATGGAAATCAGCGAAAACAGGGGAAGAAGCCTTTTTTTTGATAGGTTTAGAAAATGAAAATTCATTCATCAGCTTTCAAATTCACCACTGGAAGGTTTTGTTTCTACCATGATATACTGTACAGAAATATCTTTTTCTTCCTTTAATGTAATGAAAAAAATAAATGTACAGATTATATACCAGTGGCATTCAACCAGTTTGGTCTTGCTGGATTCCTCAAGACAGAAACCAAAACCAATTATGTTTTGTCTAGTTTCAATCCATATACAAGACAGCTATTTAAAAAAAAAGGAAATACATATTTTAATGTGGTGCACGCATTTAAAATGTATAGTACTGTAAATCTGTTCTGCTGTTGAAAAATGTTCATACTAAGTCTTCTTGTGTGTCCCTGTATTGGAAGTCTGATTGTCTGCTCTCATTGGCAGATACAGAAATACAGTTACAACAGTTACAAGTATTGTGATTTATTACTGTAGAGATAGTAATATTAAAATTTAGAAATCCATTCTCTCTCTCTCTCTCTCTCTCTCTCTCTCTCTCTCTCTCTCTCTCTCTCTCTCTCTCTCTCTCTCTCTCTCTCTCTCTCTCTCTCTCTCTCTCTCTATATATATATATATATATATATATATATATAGAGTGAAGCATTTTTCTTATGCATAATTATAGCAACATGGGCGAAATAACTTTCCCCTTTGTGAATTCACTCTTCAACTAACACAACACATTTAACAGATCTGGAATGAGTAAGAATGGAATCACGCATGGTTTCGACATTTAAGAATGACAATTTCTATCAAATTGGAAGTTCAAGTGTCTTTCAAGGACAACGGAACAGGGTATTACAACAGGTCCTTCGAAGCAGAATTTCCAGACAGCTTCCTCTATGGAGACTTTGGCAATTGTCATAGATGACCGTTCAGTCTGTGAGTATAAACCCAAAGAAGCTGACTCAGTTATTCTGAAGGCATTCTAAATCCACCGAGCAACAGATACTCCCATTCTGCAATGACAGCAACACAAATCTATATTAGTAATGCCAATGGAAAAGAAAATGTACAAAAAAACACAACTCTTTGATATATCGTTTTTTCTTAGAAAAAAAAATGTCTTAAAAAACTTAATTTGCAGTAAATACATATGCAGATTACATAGTACTTAATGTGTATGTGCTATATGCACTATTTGTAATTAATTTTAATCCACCAAAGATTATCACAAGTAATGCGCATACTGCACAGTATTACTAATATACATTAAGTACTATGTAAGTACATAACATGTACATTACAATAGGAATACCCATGTATTAAAATTGTAACTAATATGTAATTACCAAAAAAAAATCCTATTTGATTTCCAGTTAAAATGTTCATCAACAAAGTGACTAATTATACCAAGGTCAATGAAAAAGCATCCAAGATTAAATAAAGAAAGCAAGTTTCATAATGCAAAAGTACATTGGCCATAGCAGCTCAATGTTTACAGAGTATGCTTACAACACTGAGTCCCCATTTCGAAAAAAATAGCTATACTGTGCAGTGTCGGACACTAATTTTATTAAAGAAATGAAACACTAAAATCCACTTGCTTGTTTTACTGACAATCGTCGGAGTGGTAACCTTTTTAAAATACCTACCCTCCCTTCTTCTCGGTTATGACATTTCAAGCTTGGGACTGGAAGCAAATGTAATTAAGATAAAAACACAAAGACAGCCAATGCTGCTGTCAAATGGTTATATATATATATATATATATATTACTCTTTACCTTGCACTTGCATGTAGTGCAGGGCGATCCAGCCATTGTCCATATTGACCCACTGAGCCGTATGATTCCATAGTTCTCCAAACAGGTTTTTCTGATGTCATATGCAATGTTGTCAGCAAGGCACGGATCACTGACACAGCGAGGACAGCATTCTCCCTCGGAGACAGCCGTGTACTCACAGTCCACAACTGGGCAGGCAAGGGGCCAGCAATCCACTTCCCCCTCCTTTAGAAGAAAAAAAAGGAACATTTACGGCTGGTTTCACAGACCTACATTAGCACTAATCTTGGACTACCTAATGTTATTTTAAATAATCCAAAGATTAGTACTGAATGGGGTCTGTGAAACCAGCCATTAAGAGTGCTAACCAATGCTTTAAAATGCACTTAATTAATCCTCTTCATGTAATTAATTCCCCTACTAAAATTTGACACGAGAAAAATGAAAAAACTAAAATATTAAAGATTGGGACTAATGCTCTGAGACCATGGAATTTAGATTATTACAGATTAACCAAATAATTGATTGAGTGTTTAAAATGACCAGTTACATATTTCAATTGAAGAAATAAGATATACAGTACAGTGACGTACCAAACACCTGCAGTGCTGGCAGCTGTACGTCCAGTTGTCCCCACTGCGGTACACCTTGTGCCCACTCTGATGGAAGCACTGGCTTGTCACTCTGGAATCACACTCTGGACAGCAGAAAAGGTCAACATTGGGGTTCAGGCAGTCACATGCGGTTCTTCGACAGAAAATCTTCCCATCCTGGTATTAGGAAGAAGAATAGCACCTTTAAAATAGCCTCTGGTAGGGTTTATACTTACTGAAATATGACTAAAGATGAAACATTATGTTTTCATGGCTTCCCTGTTGAGCGCTTAGTAAATTAGGCCCTCAACTGCAGCCATCAGGATAAGATGGTGATGTGTAAAATCTCCAACCATGGAATATTTAAGGTAAGTGTTAAATATAAAAAAGAAGTACAACTGCAAATATATTTGTTGTTCATCCCTGTTTACAGAACACAAGTCATGTTTGTGAGAAGTGGTGTACATACTGTAGGCTACTGGGTATTATATATAAACTATATTGACATTTCTTTACACTTTTGCAAAACAATAATGCAAGGATAAGAATAAAAATTAAGAGGGAAGCCTTCAGAGAAGACGTAAAATGTCATGCCAGAGATTGCTGCAAAGTGTCTTGTATTTACAGTACAATACAAGAAATGACAAAACTTTTTACTACACGCCCATCTTTTCTTGCAAACTATAATTTGACCTGACATACTATCCTTTTTCCTTTACCAACACTCATCAGAACTGTGCCTTTTCCATTTCTGTACTGTTAACCATGCGATATAACCTCATCCAAAAGCACTTTTAAAAAAAAGTGAATCAGAATAGTGGTAAAGAACCTATAAAGCCATAAATGATGTACTGAGATGGGAACATTTATAATAATGAACTATAGCAATATCATATACATCTTACAGGCCAGTAAATGCAGTTATAATGAAAAAAAAAAATACATAATGGAATTGTGGGGGTAAATTGGTGACTCCGTCTGAATTTTATAATATAATAAAAGCACGTTCCATCTTGTGACATGAGCATTTCATCAATAGTGCCTACATCTCTAGGAATTAACCTGTAGTACACCTACACATCATGGAACCAATCCTTTCACAGAATAACCTGCTTGATTTTGGAATGATGTTGAAATGTGTCCTAACTCAACTGGGTTCAAATCAGATGAAAAAGCAGGTCATTTGACTTCCCAGTAGGGAATCCTATACTTCGTAAGGAGAGAGTGGGCTGGCATTATAATGTAGCAATGTGGTGATGGCATTCTAAGTTGCTAAAAAAAAAACTGCATGATTATAGGCATGGGACAGCAGGCAGGTTTGATGAAAATAAACCCCAGAACCCACGACACATACTGTACCTTGCAAGAGCACACAGAGCATCTATCTTCCTTCAGAGTCCAGACCTGGCCATTGCGTTTGAGCCCTCCTTCATGAGGGCAGTCTCCAGAGCAGGAGGGTCCGGTGGGACACAAGCAGTCAAAGCTGCCCTCCAAGTTGACGCAAGCAGAGTCATTCCAGCAGGTGTGTGTTCTTGTAGCACATTCGTCAATGTCTACAAGACAGTAAAACAAACTCTGCAATCTTTATTCTTTGTTAAAGAGACACCTTGGACTGTCATCCAGGACAGTAGCTGTATAAAAATAGCCATTACCAGTGACACAGCCGTTCCAGGGAGAATTCAATGCCTCGGCATTAGTATACTCAACTGACAGGGTCTAAAACATCTTACTAGATGTTACTTGCTCGGTATGCTTTTATGGATTCCCTTTTTACATTTAAAAAAAAAAATTGAAGGTTGTTCTATGCTTCTCGCCCATACATTCCCCATGATCCTGCGTCACTAAATTGTCGCTAAATAAGCTAAATAAAATGCCTCATTGTTGTTTATGTTAGCTATACTAATCAACGTGCGGTGCTTTTCTGAAAGGTAGTTTTAAATTAGGCAACTTTTCTTAAACCCACCAGGGCCTTGAGGAAAGATTATGGGTTACAAATAATGAAGCTATACGGTCAGCATTGTTTTAAGGTACCTTGTAATTCCATCAAAGTAATGCATGTAGCAAACATGTGCCTTTTGCTTTCAGGCAAATGCAATTTTTCTCCTGCTTAAACACAAACTTAAAAGAAAATGGAGCATTCACTTATTTTTGAAGTACGATCAGACCTATTTGCATAACTTCTTACCTTTCCATTCCATTACTGAACAGCCTTCCACATTCAAGAGAATTGTTTTAAACCCTGTGGCCCAGTTGAGGGGGGGGGGGGGGGGTGTGTGGGAGAAACCTGCCATGGATTTTATGCAATTTATTCCAGAAACAGATGTTAGTAATTACTAGTAAGACTGACTGATGTATTAAAAAACGTCAGCTGCATTTCATTTTAATACCCTTAGGCAGTCCATATGGCCGGGTTATGTTTAGTAAAATACAGGTGCATATAAGGTAATGTGTATTTGTGTCTTATTGGCATAATTCTTATGTACCATCTGTTTATGAATGTGCATGGCTTCTAAATTGTTTTTTTAGTAACTTATATCATTTACTTGATGGATCAAGTATTTAAGCTGCTTAGTGCTGAGATATACAACTGTGGTCCATTCAGACCAGGTATTTGAAAAAATGGTATTGAAAAAATCATGATAATGACGATTTGGAGTTGTGGCAAAGTGGTTAACAGTGTGCAGGTGCAAGAATGCAGCAGTGATCAACGAAGAGACAGACAACAATAATCCAGGTGCAATGTTATTTTATTTGTAAATCCATTTGGTCTGATGACACAAATACGGTAAATAATAATGATAACAAGCAATACAGCGGCGTGTATTGCTTCGCTGTAATCCACGGGTTGGTCCCGAAAATAATAATAGTCCTGTTCTTTTTACACCCACACGTAACACAAACACAATCACCAGTCCACAGTGCGTGCTCTAGTGCTTGTGGTGCAAATACAGTTTGCACCAGTTTGCAAAAACAGTGTAGTGTTGTCCAGGTTACTGCTGGCCTTTGGGACAGCTCCGGATCGTGTTCAACGTCTAATAATAGCAAACAAGTATTGCTTAGACAGGACAAAAACAAAACAAACACTCACGATTACAATGCACGTTCTCCTTCCGGTTCAGCTTCAACCATACAAAGGAACAGATCACTTTGCTACGTCCCATTTTGTACTGTCAATCATGACCCCTTGGTTAACTAGTGCAACCGCTCCTCCAATCCGTGGCTGCCACGTCTTTCCGGATCAATGATTCTGTGTATCGTAGCTCCGCCCCCTTTCTAGATGACCGACTTCCTTCTAACCCTGGGAATGAATTGTCTGGCCAGCCAGTCCAGGGCATTCTGTTCCCTTTACACAGTGCACTCACAGGTCAGGAGAGGGATTTATCACCAAGAATCATTCTGTCTCTGTCACAGGAGTTAATAGCTGTGAGAATGTAGCCCGATGTGCATATAAATTACATAAATGTAAATGTTCCCAAAGTACCATACGTAGATGAAAGTCTTGTACATATATGAGCTAATATAAAGGCAGATATGAGCAATGCTTGCAATTTAGGCACCCCCTCACCACCCCCTACATAGTAATGGAAACATCTATGGTTTAATATCCACTGCCTATTAACTTATAAGAATCAGTAGGAGTGAAGGGAGTTTTATCTTTTATGACACCTGGTGGAAGCAAAAACTGCTTCCAGAAATGGGGAAAGTCAATAGAAATGCCATTGAACTTGATTATGAAAACATCTCTCACTCTCAGCATAACGATTCCTGTGATTACCATAGCCCTGCAGTATCTGATTATGATAAGCAAAACTCTACATCTCTGGTTATGAGAGTACGTTTTTAATTTTTTCCTGATAATTGGATTTTCTCAAATATTGACACCACCAATTTTACATTTCAGGATGCTTTTTAATTTCACACTATATTAAGTCATACAGTTCTAGGTTTGGGTAAACCAGGACAAATAACAGTGTAGGACAGAACATTACAGATATTTAAAGCTGTACCCACTACACGATAGGCTGTAAATGCACCCTTTTTGTAAATCATTAAAATGTATTAGCTTTGAAATGCTGACACCATAATACATCTTAAGTAATTATTTTAAATAATGTTAATAGTGCTGTAAGTAGATTATTATAACTAATATTGGCACTCTACAAATAAATTCATCTTACCATGATGAAACGGAAGGCAGAGCTGATTCTTTCTTTCAAATTAGACATAGATGAGCGGATAAGTGACCATGATTAAGGAATGTGCATATAGAAGCAAATATGCACTGGGGTTAAGGACACTGGATAAGGGCATTCCCCTGTATCTGGAGTATAATACTATGAAATGATGGAATGCCTTCATGGTTTCTGGATAATTTGTCTTGGGATATACAACCATTAAAAAAAGACAAAAACACGTTGCTGGGAGAGTGGGGCGAAATCTTAGAAAACAGAGACCCTATTATATATTTTTTAGCAGGTGATTGATGTAACATCTCATCGACAGTTTCAACTGGCAAGTAACCATTCTTCATTGACTACTTTGAATTCCTTCGGGGGAAGTTGGTGGTTGAAATATGCAGAGAAGTCTATTTTCCAGAATGGCCCCCTAGATTCCTCTGCTGTTCATCGTGAAACATAATTCATTTGTGGACTCTTGGATATGGAAGCAACTGCCAACTGAGCAGCCGCATCTGCTGGCTTGCACACTGAAACGGACTTGCGAAAGGGAGATGCAGTTTTTATATACAGCAATACTGAATACTGCACATGTCAAAGATTCCATTTGCATCACACATTAGTAAGTGATGTGAGGGAGGTGCCCATTTAATAAATGATAGCAGAAGTCCTGTGAATAGCCTAAGACATTCTGTGTGGGAACAGATGAAGGCTTGTCTTTGACTGCCACTTGTCAATTCCTTGCTTCTATCACCGCTTACATTCTGCAGTGTTCTGCATGATTGGTAGTGAAGGATCTGGTTACAATTTTCTAATCTTTCCCTTCAGCAGCTAAGCCATTCTTGGGGGCTGCCTCACAAATATATAATCCGTGAAGAATCTTCAAATCAGATTGTCCCATTGTCACACAATGTAGATTCAGACTCTTTAAAATAACCCAATGAGGTGTTTACTCCTGTTTTATCAGTCTGAGAAGCCCAAATGCCACCTCAGAGCTGTAACACACAAACCAGTTCTGGAGGACTGGAGATCAACGCTGTCAAGTCAATCGTCTCTTTTCATCCGGTAAACCTATGTAGAGCATGTTGCCAAGCTACTGAATGTGTGCTTGCTGCCTGATTATTATGGGTCACTGTGCTCTGGTGAGTGTGAGGGCAATGGCAAACGCGGCTGTCACCCAGGGGGTCCCCTGTGAAGATTGACAACTTGGCATGACCAGGATTGGAACCTTCCAACCTCTCCTTGGAGCTTTTATTTATTTAGTCCTTAAACCAGAAGCTTCTCATAATCTATTGAGATTCATCTTATCCATTCAGTTTTGTAGCTGAGAGGACTGCAGCACAAGGAGGTGATGTGACCTGCTCAAGGTTTGTGGATAAGCAGATGTTTCAATATTGGACCTGGGTGTGGTCATTGACTGCATCTTTTTTTCAATGTGACGGATTGAATTACTGGTGCGTGCTGCTCCAGATTTGGGAGAAAAAAATAATTTCTATCACAATCGGTATGCCTACCTCCAAGTTCGCAAGCATTACATTTATCCACATGTATGAAAGACAGTCATATGAGGTTGTGTCGGCAGTAATGCATTTTAAAATTAAACTGACACTACAAAGATGGAGATAAGGCTGGAATCATTGCACGTCTGACAATTTATATCATTCTTTTTTTTTTACTTTTTACTTTAAAGGAATGAATCAAACATAGACATGTATTCATTTAAGTTTTCTTTTTAAATTTTGTATCTGGATTTATGTATGCACAGCATGTGACAGCACTATTAATATATGTGACTATAATACAAATAACAGATTAAAGATCACTTAGAAGTTCCTATTGCAAAGCTTTATTGTTATTAATGGCTGCTGCTCTGATCTTTTGGGGACAATGCATTATGAGACTATGCAGAGAACACATATTATATAGAGTACAAAACACTTTAATACCATTCCCCTCTCTTGTCTCTGAAATGCTCCTAAAGTAATTAATTTAAACCCATAAATGCTTAAAGGCACAGCTCCAAACTAATATTGCAGCTATCTTCCGATATTACCTTACAGAAAAAAATATAAAGCACATCACTTTGAAATCTTTCTTTCACAGTGTGGTTCCATCATTTGTATTCTATAGCCTAAGTTGTCCTTTTAATGTAGTTTACCTCTAGCCTGAGAAACAGATCTATTATTGCATTTATGGGAAGGTCACCCATCGCATCCATACTGATGCACAAATTTCCTCTCGTCGTTTGCTCCTTACTACATTTTCAAGTCTCAGGGGTCTCTATAGTCAACAGTACTTGGTTGCTCTAAAGAGTAGTGGATCAAAATGCAGTCACTGTTTTGATTAAAAAAATAAAAAATAGAGCCCTTTTGTGTACCAAGGTCAAGCAAGTCAAACATCTAACAGTGCATGCAAGCCTCTTTCAGTACATATCTATCTGTAAAAAATATTTTAAATCCGACTATAATAGTTTAAATAACAGAGATATTTCTTTCTTTCGCCATTTAGATGCCTGAATAGACCTCAGTGATAGACCGACCAAAATAAGAGAGTTATGTGCCAGTGCAGTAAGCAAAATCAACAAGGTAGTACACTATAAAGAAAGCTACTGTATGTGATACAGGGAAAGACCTGAAATCGATGTTTCACTGAAAGCTTTTGTACAGCAGTGAATAGAATTCCAAGGGAGATACTTCACTTTGATTAACCCTTTAACATACTAAGGACAAATTAACCCTATTGGATTACTAGAAATACAGCTGAATTACTTAATGTATCATTTTCTTTTTCTTTGCTATTTATGTCAATTTCAATATTCCGTCCATCATCTTCTCTTCCTAGAAGTTGCTTTTCAGTAGGAATTAAAACACCTTGATGATTTTTATACACTAGGTGGTCATCCCATTTAGCGTATAAAAATAAGTTTGCCTCACAGCTTGTTAAAGTGTCATGAGAATTTAATAAACACAAAACATCTTACTTGTAAGACTGGTTGAGTGAAGGTGAATGAAATAGCATACAGCCGTGCTTAAGCATAATGAAGTGGACCTGGAGTTTTCCATTACACTGATTGCAATGTTTGAGAGAAGTAACAAACACATTTCTATAAAGAGTGGTATTACAATAAATGCAAGATAATGACCTATAAACATTTGTACTAAAAAAGTATGAGCTGTTTGCTCTTAATTGCTTACCAATGCAAGACCCCCCATCAAGAGAGTAGGTGCCGTTGTCATGGAAACCGCTTCGGCACTCACAATGGTACCCGCCTGGAAGGTTGACACAGCGCGAGTGGTTGTGGCACCGAACGACCCCTTCAGCACATTCATCAATATCTGCCTCAGAAACAAAAAAATAATAATAATACAAAAAAATATTACTTTCATTTTCATTCACTGGCTGCTAAAAACTGCCACTGCATGCCTTTCTGGTTTGTCATTGTTGGCTTCCCTTGTCTATGAACAGTATCCTTTAAAACATACAGTACAGTGTATAGTATATTTTCTCTTCCATGACCATGTATAACAATTAAACTCTTTTTTATTTTCAAACATTTAGTGTGAGTGACTCGCTCTAACCCCTTCATCGATAATACCAGCTGTCTGAACAATCCTTACACCAAATTCATTCTAGGAGTATTTCGGGTTCATGTAAATGTTGAGATAAAAACAGTGCAAGGACTGGAAGTGCAGGATCAAAATGGAACCAGATCTCTTTAGGGAACGTTGGGAGGTAAAAAGGGAATTAGGCGATAATTCTCTGGATACCTACAGTGAAATAAAAAAGGTTGACCAACTCTGAACAACAGGTTAGGCAATATGTTTCCCAGGGGGGAAACTCTAAGTGATATTTGGTGCTTCCAGACCATTATAGCAATTACACAACATCGACCCACAGATTTACAGTATATAGCTTCTTTCATGGAAAAGAGTGTTACTGTAACAGATTTACTGTGATTATGTATTCTTTTTTTCATATTCCCTTGGTTGCTTACTCCTTGTGATATCTTATCTGATTTTCAAGAGCCTCCTGGGAAACAGACGAGTCAAAGCAACAGGAGCTCGTACAACTTAATCAGAATAATGAAGTATATTCCTGTGTTCACTTTGACAGCAAAAACAACAGCAAAAAGAATTCAGAACAAAAAACATTGCAGCAGTAATGGAATACCTTCATGCTGATGTAAAATAGCTGACACTAAATCTCTGTAGTTGTCAGCATTCCTATTTAAATGACTGCTGCAATGCAGATTTGATGTACACTTATAGTAAGCGTTACAGAAAACAAGTTTGCGAATTCTGTTTTGTAGAAAAGAAAAAGTGCCTATTTTGTATGCATTAAAATGATGAGAACATGCACCTGCTTGATAAATAAACAAAAAAAGAGTCTAGTGTTTTTCTTTTGTTGTTACCTGGTCTAAACAAGGGGTGCACCCCAAATGGGGAATGGATCCTGGTATGATGGTGATATTAAACTGCAGTAACTTGTGTGTAAAAGAGGAAGAAAGAACACTTTGTGATAGAAGCCATTTAAAGAGGCAATTAAAGCTGTGCAGAACCTCGACCATTTTAATGTTACACTAAAATATGATTCATTGACATCTGCTGTAATACATTTTGCCTTACGCTGGCCTTCTGTGCAATGCTCTTTATAATAAAGCACACGGCCCAATTCTATTTTCCAAATGCTTCAGCTTTGGGAATATTCACTTCTACCCACTGAAAACCTGCTACAAACTCTGGTATAACTCAAGTTATTCACCTGCAAATTTTTTCACCAAAAATACTTTAACTTTGTTTTTAAAACCATACCGGGCACTGAAACATTTCAGGATATTTCTAAAGATACAAAAAAGGCACAATCTACAACGAAGGTGGCAACATCAGTAAGTATTGTATTACTGTACCTACTGTACTGTACATTCTAACAGTCCAAATTCTAGTGAGGATGGAAAAAAGAAAAAAAAATGGCTCTCCTCCAGTGATCTTTAATTCAGATTTTACAGGCACATCGCTGCTCAGAAGGACTGAAGCTATTGATCACCCATTCCGACATCCCTACAGAGCAAGCATACCCAGGGAATTATGGGAAATGTAGTCCCTTATACATGGAGCAGAAAAGAACATCCCTGCCATTCCATCAACTACGAATCAAAGGGAGACAAAGCAGGTGATTTGACTGATGCGGAAGTAGTAGAAACAGTATATCAAGCCTAAGCCACGTAATATGGAACTATTCACTTATCAAACAGCTTTCATCAATTTCTTCCTTGCATAATTAAAATCTTTGTAATAATTCTTACTACTAATTATAAAACGGATTGAGCCTTTTCTGCTCTTAATTGTATTTTTTTTTACATGTGCTTGGTAACCTTTATGTACAGTACTGTTTAAAACAAACAGGCATTTCAATAGAAACAGTTTCCCATTTTCCATTTCTAAGAGTCCATTGTTAAGCATTGAGCCTCCGTCTTTTTCTGCCTGTCATTCTCATACCACGGCATGCTTCAATCCCCGCTTTTCTGTTTATAAACACAGTCTGTTTACTCTAAAATCAATAATAAATAGCTGCCTGCCAGGTTCACCAGATGTGAAGCAAAACACTGCATTTTAACATTAAAATGAGATTTAGAGGCTGCAGCTGTGTACTCTGTGTTTATTTCAGAATAAACACTGTTGATTTTTCTCGCTTTAACACTAGAACTGCCACGGCAGTCATTTTGACGGTTTGAGGTTTTCAAATTTAAATTACATTGCATGTCTGAAAGTTATGCCGTTGTCCGTTTATGATGTATATACATGTATTAAATACCCTGATGGCATTTGAAAGGCAGGATCATGAAAATAAGGAAGTTATAATCCCACCCATCTAGAACCACCAAAGCAGTCATTTTAACTGCCTTTTCACAATTATGTTTTTATTCTGAATATAACCTACAACATTCTATTTTATTTTTATATACAAGCCTGTTGTTATCTCTACTGGACCTGGCAGCCATCAATTCCTTTGTTTTGTACAAGGAATGAGGAAAATATCAGTAGGCGAGATTTCATCTTGAGGCTAGCCACAGCACTTCGGCAGAAACATTTCGATCAAAAAACTGCAAAGCAGCAGGCTGCAGCAGCTCAACCTGGATTTTGTTTTAAATAAAAACAACTTTTGTTTTTACAGTTTTGTATGTACACCTGTTAACACACTAGTTTCTTTTGAATTTTTTTATTTTATTATTATTTGTTTATTTAGCAGACACCTTTATCCAAGGCGACTTACAGAGACTAGGGTGTGTGAACTATGCATCAGCTGCAGAGTCACTTACAATACGTCTCACCCGAAAGACGGAGCACAAAGAGGTTAAGTGACTTGCTCAGAGTCACACAATGAGTCAGTGACCAAGGTGGGATTTGAACCAGGGACCTCCTGCTTACAAGCTCTTTTCTTTAACCACTGGACCACACAGCCTCCTATTTTATTATAGTTTTTTATTTTTTGAAGTAGTGCAGATGTTTGATATGATGTGCTTGAATAAAACGAGTTGTATCCAATAGTTTGTCTTTCATTTTAATAGTGATGTTGTTTAAAATGTAACAGTCACAATGACTTGCCTGCGGTGGTTTTAGGTATGAGTATTATTGAGTTGAGTTGAGTGTTAAAGCCTGGATTTGCCTTGTGTTTCTATGGTTTGTCGGGTTGTTGCACATGGAAAAGAAGGTGCTAACCTATGCAGATCAGCTTAACATGAAAACAGTAGATAGATGACTGTTTTTTAGGCATATCATTGATTGGAGGATCTATGTGGACCAACTAACTCTTCATGTCTATACACTGCAGCTGCAAACCTTTATTACAACATCCTCTGAAAAGAACATCTTTGATGTTTCTCTTCTCAAAGCTGGAGAGTAAATATGAAAAAGCTAATACTTGCGGATTATCAGTTGATGCTCTGACATCAAAACAGCCTTCTGCTGTCCAATAGAAACCTGCTAGAGCTGGAATCTGATTGGCTGACAGTATTGAATCGTTTTCTGATAACACCTTTCAGTACTTTGTGTTGAATAAATGATCCGTGAATTACTGGTAATAATGTATATAAATGACATCAGCATTAAAAGCCCAGGTTTTTATTTACCGGACAGATGTTACAGTGTACACTGTATTCTCATACAAACATTTTCTAAGCGAGATATGAGGCAGCGACAGAACAAATACTCTTGCCTCAATCCATTAAAATCTTTGTAAACATAAAACAGCTTCTGGGTGGCGAGGTTGGGTTAACATATTTTTAGAAAGCTGTTCTTGTGTATTTTTTTATGCCATCCTGCACAGCAAAAACAACTTATGATTCATCTTCTAGATGCATTAACATTTTTTTCCCTTTCTCATTAGTCCAGTTCTACTTCCTACGCTTTCAAAGATTTTCAATTAGAATTACATCCGGGGCTTCCAAATATATTTATACAAGTGAACCGTCTAAAAACGTTTGTCTTTTAAAGCAGCTAAAAGAAATGCACCACCATGTCATATTTATCCTACTTAGAATCTTCTCATGTGAGTACTGCCATTATCAAACATCTTTAATAACTGTGGTCTTACT
>NW_026707886.1:5000-7500 GCF_902713425.1 Acipenser ruthenus
GGGTCCCCATTCAGTAACATGACCATAGGCACAGTTAGCTGACATGACCAGAGGCGGAATTAGCTGACATGACCATAGGCGGAATTAGCCTACATGACCAGAGGCACAGTTAGCTGACATGACCATAGGCACAGTTAGCTGACATGACCAGAGGCGGAATTAGCTGACATGACCAGAGGCGGAATTAGCTGACATGACCAGAGGCGGAATTAGCTGACATGACCATGGGCAGAAGTAGCTGACATGACCATGGGCAGAAGTAGCTGACATGACCATGGGCAGAAGTAGCTGACATGACCATGGGCAGAAGTAGCTGACATGACCATAGGCACAGTTAGCTGACATGACCATAGGCAGAAGTAGCTGACATGACCATAGGCAGAAGTAGCTGACATGACCATAGGCAGAAGTAGCTGACATGACCATGGGCAGAAGTAGCTGACATGACCATGGGCAGAAGTAGCTGACATGACCATGGGCAGAAGTAGCTGACATGACCATAGGCACAGTTAGCTGACATGACCATAGGCAGAAGTAGCTGACATGACCATAGGCAGAAGTAGCTGACATGACCATAGGCAGAAGTAGCTGACATGACCATGGGCAGAAGTAGCTGACATGACCATAGGCACAGTTAGCTGACATGACCATAGGCACAGTTAGCTGACATGACCATAGGCGGAGTTAGCTGACATGACCATAGGCACAGTTAGCTGACATGACCATAGGCACAGTTAGCTGACATGACCATAGGCAGAAGTAGCTGACATGACCATAGGCAGAAGTAGCTGACATGACCATGGGCAGAAGTAGCTGACATGACCATAGGCGGAGTTAGCTGACATGACCATAGGCACAGTTAGCTGACATGACCATAGGCACAGTTAGCTGACATGACCATAGGCGGAGTTAGCTGACATGACCAGAGGCGGAATTAGCTAATATGACCATAGGCGGAATTAGCTGACATGACCAGAGGCAGAATTAGCCTACATGACCATGGGCAGAAGTAGCTGACATGACCAGAGCTCCAATTAAAAGTTACCTTCTTCTGAAGGGACAGATTTGCTATGTGTTACGGAGCGAGAGTTCCAGGAGGTCCCTGTGAACTCGTGGCTTCCTCCCTTAATGCAACTAGATGGCAGATACACTGGGGAGGTAGGTGCATATTACTAGGGGCACGGCATTTTCGATCAAAAAAATATTTCTAAGTCAGGACGGAGGTTCATTCTAAGGGCACGAGCGACCGATCTAAGCCGTGTGGGAGGCCCTGCACCCCGGTCAGGGTCCCCCTTCACCCCCTGGCGACATCCTCCCTTGGAAGTCTGCCCGGTGGCCCCCTCCCGCGCCCGGCGCCGGTTCAGGCCGGGCTGGAGGCCCCGTTCCTCGGGCTCAGGACCGGGCTAAGCCCCCTTAAGGACCTGGCCAAGCTCTGGTCACGTTGCGGGAAGGGGGGGGGGGTTGACCTCCCGTGCCCGGGCGCCCGTTCATGCGGGCCTGGAGGCTCCCATTTCCGGCTCGAGAACTGGGGTTTGCGCCCTTGGCTCCTCCGTGCGTTCCCTTTCAGTCTCTGGTCATGTCTACCTTCTCCGGAGGTGATTTGGGAGCCATGGTCATGTTGAGGGGAATTTTCGGAGGGAAATCCCTATCTTTAACATTATATGACCAGAGTCCGGACTTTTTCGGCTCCGTCAGAATCAAAGTTTTCAAAAAAACATGGTCATGTTCCCTATCTTTAACATTAGATGACCATGGCCACCTCGGGGCCGTTTGTGGAAGTCTGCCGAGGGCGGAGGCGAAACGGGGCTGCGGGGCGGCGGCGACTCCTGTTCCCAAGGACCCGGGACCTCCCTCCCTTCAGGGTCCCGCGGTCAAGGTACAACGGGGGGGTCCGCGGAGATTTCCGTCGACAGGGTTTTTTGATCAAAATGGTTTGACTAAGTCAGGACCCGAGGTGTCAGAATGCATGTGAAGGACCCGTTTGGAGCCGTCCTTTGGAGTCTGTGGCTGGGCAGGAGTTGACGGGATTCCTCCTTGTCTTCCCGGATGGTCTCTCTCTGTTGTGGGCAAAGGGTCCTTCACGAAATCCATACGCACGCGCGCGCATTATAGACCCAAGTCTTACCGTGCTTGATCTGAGGAACCCTGCCCGACCCACCCTACCGTGGACTGGGGTGAGCGGAGCCGAGTTTGGTCGCCACACCATCGCTCTCTCCGGATGGGAGTCCAAGGATCGGGCCGAACGCTTGAGACTTCACGGTGTTGTACGCTGAAGCCCGGGGATTGAGGTTCTATTTCTGGGCAGGATGTGAGCGCGCCTCGCACGTGTCCATTGAGAGGGGCGGTTCTCGTGCCGGTTTAGGAGCCAGGAGCCAGGTCGGGATGATTTCCATTGCGGTTAAGTCGCCTTGCCTGAGTTCCTTCCCCCCGATCCGCGCGTGTCCCGTCCCCCTCCCCCCGGGCGATGTCGATGCTGGTCGGTTGAGCTGTCGGGCCGGTT
>NW_026707886.1:17500-18922 GCF_902713425.1 Acipenser ruthenus
CGTGGAACCCAAGCCGGGGCAAAGGCTGGAGCTGTCCCCGGGGCCGTGGAACCCAAGCCGGGGCAGTGGGAGCAGAGGCCTGGGTGGTGGGAGCCAGCCCGGGGCCGTGGAACCCAAGCCGGGGCAAAGGCTGGAGCTGTCCCCGGGGCCGTGGAACCCAAGCCGGGGTGGTGGGAGGCGGGGGCTGTCCCCGGGGCCGTGGAACCCTGCCCGGGGCGGTGGAACCCAAGCCGGGGCAGTGGGAGCAGAGGCCTGGGTGGTGGGAGCCAGCCCGGGGCCGTGGAACCCAAGCTGGGGCAGTGGGAGCAGAGGCCTGGGTGGTGGGAGGCGGGAACTGTCCCCGGGGCTGTGGAACCCAAGCCGGGGCCGTGGAACCCAAGCCGGGGCAGTGGGAGCAGAGGCCTGGGTGGTGGGAGCCAGCCCGGGGCCGTGGAACCCTGCCCGGGGCAAGTGCGAGCCATAGCCTGGGTCCCCATTCAGTAACATGACCATAGGCACAGTTAGCTGACATGACCAGAGGCGGAATTAGCTGACATGACCATAGGCGGAATTAGCCTACATGACCAGAGGCACAGTTAGCTGACATGACCATAGGCACAGTTAGCTGACATGACCAGAGGCGGAATTAGCTGACATGACCAGAGGCGGAATTAGCTGACATGACCAGAGGCGGAATTAGCTGACATGACCATGGGCAGAAGTAGCTGACATGACCATGGGCAGAAGTAGCTGACATGACCATGGGCAGAAGTAGCTGACATGACCATGGGCAGAAGTAGCTGACATGACCATAGGCACAGTTAGCTGACATGACCATAGGCAGAAGTAGCTGACATGACCATAGGCAGAAGTAGCTGACATGACCATAGGCAGAAGTAGCTGACATGACCATGGGCAGAAGTAGCTGACATGACCATGGGCAGAAGTAGCTGACATGACCATGGGCAGAAGTAGCTGACATGACCATAGGCACAGTTAGCTGACATGACCATAGGCAGAAGTAGCTGACATGACCATAGGCAGAAGTAGCTGACATGACCATAGGCAGAAGTAGCTGACATGACCATGGGCAGAAGTAGCTGACATGACCATAGGCACAGTTAGCTGACATGACCATAGGCACAGTTAGCTGACATGACCATAGGCGGAGTTAGCTGACATGACCATAGGCACAGTTAGCTGACATGACCATAGGCACAGTTAGCTGACATGACCATAGGCAGAAGTAGCTGACATGACCATAGGCAGAAGTAGCTGACATGACCATGGGCAGAAGTAGCTGACATGACCATAGGCGGAGTTAGCTGACATGACCATAGGCACAGTTAGCTGACATGACCATAGGCACAGTTAGCTGACATGACCATAGGCGGAGTTAGCTGACATGACCAGAGGCGGAATTAGCTAATATGACCATAGGCG
>NW_026707887.1:0-18884 GCF_902713425.1 Acipenser ruthenus
AGGAGAAGTGACTCTGAAGTTTTAAACAGGTGCCTTCAAAGGTTTGTTGCCCGCCGTGAACTTCAAACATCTGTCGTAAAAGCCTCTTCCCCTGCTTCGCTGATTAAATCCATGTGACAGGAAGCGCTTGATGCTTGTCACTATGCATTAGCATTTAAAAATGGACAGTAATGCTGAAAATGGTGAAAATGTAATTGAAAAGAGTCAGGGCAATTTAGAACTTCAAGGGTTTTTGAAGCCTGTGGCCTGTGCAAGCCTGTCTCCGTGTGTTGGAAAAGCCTTCAAGACATGACATGATTTTGCATGAGAACAGCCAAGAGTCTGTTTTGACTCCCAAGCTGTTAGTAATAAAAAATGTCTTGAATTTAGGCATCCTTGTGGTCAAAGAAAAAGAACATTGTGTCTTAATTATAGCATCCTTTTTTCTCCGACACAAACAATTTAAGAATTCTTCATTATTTTGAAGATGCAGACCTTTACATCTGACAAAGAAGAATAAGAAGTATGGTGGAGCTGAGGGTTAGACCATCTGTTTACTTTTTAAACCATGGACGCTGAATCTGAAAGCTGAGCCGGCCTTATGGCCCCATAAACATTATGCTATGGAATGCATGTTTGCTGTGCATTGTGCTTGTCTGATTCACCACTTGTCTCCTAAATTGGTTCACTCAAGGTGCATTGCATGTCTAGGGACCTCTCAAGTCCTTTATGACCTGTGTTCTGGGGTTATCTGTTTTCACAGATGTTTTTTTTTTTTTTTTTTTTAAAGTAGACATACCTTCTTTTCCAGCTTCTCCTAATCCAATGGGAATGTAAAACAGAGCCAAGGAAAATCCATTTCTAGGTCCCAAAGGAATTTTGAACGGTTATGCTTTATTAGATTATTTTTTTTTTTTATCCAAATAACTATTTTCCTATTTTTTTTTACTGGGTATAGACTTCCTTGCCTTTCAACATATTAGTTGAAAAGCATGCTACTCACTTTGTTATCGAGTATAAAAAAACAGCATTGAACCCCTAGGGAACAATGCAGCAGGTTCTTGGAATTCAGAAACATCACAAAGATGAGTGGAGCTCTGGAAATAAGCAATGAAAGACGTGCTGACAGCAAGGCACAATGAACTTAAAAAGATGTCTGAATCAACATTATTTAACAGCACGAAGTACTGGAATTCTAAAAAGTTTTTCAAGAAGACACAAGAAATGATAAATGGAACACACTATAGTAATAACCCAGTTATCAACCACAATACAACACAAGGTGGCACTTTGCTTATAACTGAAGAATATGTTGGCAACAACCGGAACGAGTACAGGCCAAATGAGACACCCAATGAGACTGGAAGGCTCCTAGAATTCATTATTTAATGGTGGCACTGACAAACAAACAGAAAAAGATAAAAAAGCGAGTGTTTATGTTTGAAAATACTAATAACTTTTGTGATTTGCACAGCAAAAACAACAATGTATAACCCTGATTTTTCTGTGGGAAATAAAGCTAGCTTTGTTCCGGGTGCAAGTGGCCCACTGGCACAGAACAGCACCTTGTGATCATACATACTGCACATACTGTAGTTTCAATGAAGCCTCCACATTCTTAAAGAGCGGCAGAGGGATCCTCTTGCACTTTATTGGTTTTCAGTAAAATATACAGCAGATACATCAAAAATACATCCTTATGTGACGGGGGAATGCATGTAAATGATGATGATAAAGTATACAGTAGGCTCACTTGGAGGTTGGTTAAGGAGATGCAGGACAGCTTATTCTGTTCTTTAAAGGAATTGCTATTCTTGGACTGGTCCTAGAGGAAAACGATGCAAAATCACTGACCACATAATCACCAGCAATGGCAACACAATACCTGACACTACAGCTCACTGGTGCTAATATGGTACTGTGATTCTGCAATGGCGTACCAGTGTGTATTGAATAATATTGGTATCTCAAAATATTAAATAAGATGTTACCACTGCATTGCTGTTGTACTGCTCCTGCATTATCATTGAATATCATTCGACAATGGGGCATTTGGACACTTGTACACCCAACAATGGGACTGGAATATGACAATGGAGAAATACACATGATTTCCTGGGTGTCCTGTAGCGTTTACCATACACCCTCCGTGTTTCATTCAAATTACCCCATTAAAAAAAAAAGTTGTAGCCAAACGTGGGTTGAAATGGAGTGGGTGGGATATTTCCATTACATTCAAGATCTAAATTCTTAAACTGTAAAATTAATCTGGTGGTCTAAGATTGGTCCCTTGTGAGCTGTGGCCCATTTTATGTACAGTATGAAAACCGTAATACCATAATTCCCACCCGGAATGCTGAAGACCCACACTGAGGAAACATATACAGTAGACAGAATGATAGTCTTGAAGCTGGCCTCAGAACACCAGCCAATTTGAAAGCTTCGAGCTTGTATGGCATGGTTTTAATCAGCTTTCTGAATCAGAAGTTCCAGCTTCAGAATATGTTCCAGCAATGCAAATCAAAATGCAACATGAACTCTTTAATATCTAGCAGGGCTCTTAATTGGAGCTACACACTCACAACTGTGGAGACACCGTGTACTGCATGTCTCTTTGTGCTTCTGATCATGAACATGGGCACAAAATCCATCCAAAATAGTACATCTCCTATTAGTGACCACAGCTGAGCTGAGGAAAGAGTGACTTGAATGAGGTGGGGTCATGCTGGGAGAATTCCTGAAAAAACAGGGCAAAAATGTCTGATGTGATTAAAGGACATAAAAAAATGAAAAATGAAATACACCCAAAGTATCACATCTGCTTTTTTAATTTAACAATATGACGGTGTGCCAGATTCATACACTTGAGTTTTATTTTTATTTTTTTAACGAGCGAATCCAGTTGTTAAAATCATTTTTGTCTCCTAGATTTAAAAACTGTTCTGGCTGCAATATGGCTTAGTGGCATACTGTATAGGATGTGATTAGATACCTGTTAAAACTATTTCATTTTTTATTACCTACAGTTCTGTACTTGAAGCATCTGTATATCCTAAATTAAAACATAAGAAAGCAAAGAAACATCAATCCTTTCCTTGCAGGAAAATCACTGTTAATGGCAATGCTGTTGATGCATGGGGGATGAAAGGGGGAAACAAACCCAATCAAATTAACTGTGGCTGATGTTATTTAGACATTAGGGGCTCAACACAAATGGAATCCCAGTTTAAATCCTATTTATAAAAAGGTTTCTCTGTGTGTCACAAAGACGGCCAGAGTGGGTGGCGTCAGACCAGACAGGAATTCAAAACAAAGACAGTGGTTGATGATGAGCTGAGTGCAATGGCTGCACTCAGCGTTTATTAACAAATAAAAGGGTTGAAAACAGCACAAAACACGGGACACGGCACTTCACGCCAAAATAAACAGGTAGACAAAACGGACAGACACTAACAAACAGGGACGAACAAACACGGTGAGTGAAAACACTATTTACTTTATATTTACGTTCTTCCGTTCTTATTTTAACTCTCCTTCTCCACACTCGTTCTCCACTCACCGAACACCAACCCTGACTGAGTGCTACGTGTCTCTATATATACTGTTGTGCTGGGATTCAATTACTAATTAATTATTCACTTGAATCCCAGCACGTGAATTAATTCTGTGCAACCCCGTGCTCACATATTACATTTTAAATGCACGTGCGTGATGTGCAATCCCGTGCCTAAATACAAATATACACTTTTTACACACGTGAAACACAGACCCGTTTATATCCCGTATACCAATCTATACACCAACATTATACGCACGCATATACACAAATGCACACAGGGACGGGGCACATTGCCACACTGTGCCAGCTGGAACTCATCACTTTGGTACACTAAAGGTTTAGCTTAAATGGTGGGTTTATTGAGTTACCAATAAACCCACCTGGTTTCAATTGTTAATCTATGAAGAATATAGTATTTTCTACATAACTCAGTGAGAAGTGGCTTTTACCCCTTTATTAACTTGAATTCCCTGTTTGGTTATACTGTACAGATACATGGTGTAACAAAGCAACAATATATTAACTGGACCTCATTTGATGTAGGTAAGATGTAGGTGAAAGAACAATTTGGGATCGCAGTTAACATGGCCAATTTTCAGCTAGTGATGCTGGGATTCTCATCAACCAACACTTCCCCATCTGACATGATTTTTCCTTTGCCAAAGAATGTATCTTCCCTGAGGCAGCCTCTAATTACTTATCTTAGACCAGCCTCCAGACTGAACCTCATGCCCTTATCCTCTGGTTTGCCAATGCTATCAAACCCTGATTGGCTGCTCTGACTTGGAATGAATGTTCTGTTCCTTTTTGAAGCTCCTAGATGTCAACAGTTAGTTGAGTGCACATACATCTTACAGCCAAAGATGTTCTGGATGTTCTGCATGTTTTTTTAAATGTTGTAATAAACTGTTCAATGAATCCCTGGGGAACTATCCTAGCAACAAAGTGAGTTGACACCTTTTATCTGGTAACCTGTGAACAATAGTAGATAGACAAACTGTATCAATGTCTTTATGTGTATGTTGTGTGTGGCTGTAAGTCAAAGGCTTTCATCAAATCTATAATCACAGGAGTCTATAGGTGAAGGATTTTCCCACAGCAAATCTCTAGGGGACACTGTTTGACTATGCTGCGTGTTGTTCCTAGTTTCCCTTCAAAACCCAGAATATTCTGGGATGCAGTCTCCTCCTCCTTTTCAATTGGGCAGTGGGTTTGCTCCACTGGATCACTTCCAGGGAATTTGTATAACATAAAAAGATCAATCTGGACACATTTTCCATTTAGACTCAGTCGCTAAATAAATGAACTCTTAATTACAACAGTCTGCTTCAATGTAAACCCCATTAGGACGGCATTTCATGGTTTCTGTGGAAACATAATGGAAACATGCAGGATGAATCATTTACATACAGCTGCATGTGTTATTCAGATAGAAGTGAATAAGAATTAGGGAAGGGGGTGTGTAGTATAGTAGGTCTTTGTTTCGTATCACAGTCCTACATGCTGTCTTTTCCATCTTTGGGTGGCTAAAAGTCTGAGACATGCTAGAAAAAGTGAAGACAAATTAGATACCATAGATAAGAGGTATAAAATGGCAGAAGAATTTGAGAAGCCATGTATCTGTATTTGTAGAGGGCATTACAGCTCAACTACTATCAAATTTGTACTGATCTGCTGATCTGGGACTTCTTGCTTTTACTAGTGGAGTGTTTCTAATTTAAAACAGATAAATGTGTCATTGATTTAGGGCTGCTTCTCCTACAGGCAATAAATAAATAAAAACATGTGTGTAGAATCAAATTTCATTGGAGTTTTCAGGAAAAGGAAATTCCTGAAAAATTTTTTGTCCAATGGTGCTAAATTCCAGTATTTTGTGGAATAAAATTCAGGTTATATATTATTTTATTATAAGTGTGCTTACTGTAATTCACTAGTATTTCTTTTCGTATTGCCAATGCTGTCGAGTAATCCAAGATATCTTAAGAATGAACTGTTTGGTGAATATTTGTTGGTCGAGTAAATATGGTAAATATAAAGCTAAAATTAGTCCACTATTTTGTGCTATTTTGCTAATATTATATATGGTTTCTTAACCTTTCTTAATTTGTATTCAATCACAGCTGATTAAAACTCATTTTAACATTCTGCTAGAAGTTCAAAAGCAATTTACAGTGATGGGAATCAGTCCCTATGCTCATCATAGACAGCAACTCTGTGAATTTTCAACAAGAACCAGTTGTTTTCTTTTACTCAATTAAGGAGGTGACAAGTAAAGTCAATATGTTTGGTTGTAGATTACCACCCGTGACAGTTTTCTGGAAGCATTGCATTCTGTCTCGATGTTGTGCTAACCTGAACAGATGGATGAACAGACCACTGAAATCCAGCCTACTGAGTGTGTTTAGAGGTAGTTTAGCTAACCAATACCTCTACTTGTAGATTAAGCCCTAATTTAGTAAATTCGGTCTCTGCTCAGGGAAGTCTAGGACTAAATGGGAGGGACAGTCGATTGTCTGATTTCCATTACACGAGAGTAGATGTTAAAACTTCATGCTGATTTGAACTCGGCTCTCGCCAAGATATGCACCAACTAAGACGTAGCTTTACAGTAAACTAATGTGATCCATATGTGTCTCCATCCATTTACGTTTCCTTCCATATGATGATGTAGATATCCTTCTGTCTGGTGTTAATGGCTGAAGTGTAATGCTGGCTCCAGGGATCAGCTTATTTTGCCTCCCTGGCGCATCAGCACACACAACGGCTGCGATGCTGGCTCCGGGGATCAACCAAAGTGCGGAGGATTGCTGTGCATTGGTGAACCTGTCTGATCAATGGTCACATATCATACAGAAACGCAGTGCCTCACTGTAGTTAAGGTTTATAGAATAAAAAAGGGTAAGAAGATTTAACCCAGGATGTACATTAGTAAATTTGTTCACAGTAATTTCTTTACTGTGGGAAAGGGTTGAATGTGAAAGTGTGCGTAAGAGTGGGTTTTGCAGGCTGGCAGTTAATCTAAAATGGCATCTGCTGAAGCATGGCCCCATACTTTTCATAAATCTTGGCTGTTATCACTGTCATTGTTCATTAACCTTCATATACTCTAACTTTCACAATCATAAAACAAATGTTGCACTGACTCCAAAAGTAGCATTAATTGCAGTCTGAGCCGCAAAGCAAAATACAGCCAAAAAAAACACTTTGTTTCATTTTGTAGAAAGAGCCTATTCTTTTAATGTGTTTATGAACATAACGTGATGACTGACAATAAAGATAACCTTGGAAATTAAGCCAGAAAAACGCATACTGCATGTTTCATTTATAAAAAGAATCTATTGTTTATATGTACTATACTTGTGAACACTGACTACAAATCATGACTATGTGCCTGGATATTATTGTTTTTATATAAACAAAACAGGGAAATCAAAAACAAAAAACAAACAAACAAAAAAAAACAGTTCTGGATAGCAATCTGCCGTGCCAACATTTTCAAAAAGTGATCCTACCAGAAATGTAAATTATTTTGATACTGGATAAGATGGTAATGAGTCGTTTCATCAAGTTGAATAAAATGTTATTTAATTTGTATTGCTACATGTTACTTCTTTAGTGTGCAGTGTGAATTACATATAAATTCCTTTAGTGAATAAAGAAGGAAATTATGTTTTTTTAAAACAGCTTTTTTTAAATGAGAGTGTTTCTCCTGAGACTTCATCGGATCAGATGAATTAATAACAGTAACATTATTTACTGTACAGTAATTTTGATGAGAACTGATCTGTCATTCGTACTGTATCACCCATTGTTTGGCATTTTTCCCCGTAACAGGAAACAGCAGTCCCATTTTCTGGTCCTTCAAAGACTATTTAGAAAAGATAGGAGGCCCCTCAAATCTTGCAATTGGAAAAACTCTCTGGTAATTGAGGAACTGGGGACAATGCATTTCTATTTGATTTTAGTTGCATCTTCTCTTTCCAAGAAACAGGAAGGGTTTCTCTGCAGTTCAAACAGAAATTCCATTGAAATATCATATAATGAACTGTAGAAATGTGGCCCAGACATGGGTAAAGATAGAGCCCCTTTACAATTGCAGTAGCAGCTCCATTCCACCTCAGTTTTCAAATCTGAGTCTCTTCTTACAGTAAAACATTTCTTTCATTGCATGCTCGGTCAATTTGTTTGCCACAATCCAGCGTCCACATTGGAGGAAATAAGCGCAAGACCATTTGTTTTATCACAGAGGACAAGCACTGCAATCACTTCAGAAAGTTCACTGTCCGCCAATTCAAAGGTTTGAAACACAAAGGTGCATGGATGTGTAGAGTTTGGTGATTAACATTTTACAATTAGACTTCTTTGGCTTTTTTCAGTTATGAAAAGTTTTCCGCTCTGTAAGTCTAGACAACACACTTTGAAGACTAAAGGAGAAAGTTAATATACAAAACAATATACTGAAACTTGTATTTAAAGTTGGAAAATAGAGCATGGCAGGACCAAAAGTATGCATCAGTAGAGTTAAAAATGTGAGGTAGTGTGTCTTACCACAGTGTTGTGGGAAACATGGGGGCTGTCTGTGGAGCTGTGTGACCGCACAGTATCAAACACAACACAGCTGGCTGGATCATTTCCGTTACAGTTCTGAAATTCAGGCCATAATCTTTCAGTATGGTACAGCAGTACAAATGTCAGGGCCCCGGATGAGAGGAAAATTCGCTTCCAACCGGCTTTTAAAACACTATGTTTTTGTATTGAGGTAGAAAAATAAATATTTGAAAATATAAAATATAAAATATAATATATTTTATAATATAAAATATAAAATATATGTTTGAAAGCATAATTTCTCTCCCTTATGAAAGTATGGTTTTGTATAGAAATGTTTGATGCACAAACTCACATTTGCCACAGTTGTATAGCGGGCAGACAGTTGCCGCCTCTTAAAGTTCAGATCACAACCTTAGTACTGCTGTCCTTTAAACATTCTATTCCAGATTCTATTATTGTCTAGATTATTGGCCAACACAATAAGATGTAGACCTTATCTTTTGTGGAACATTAATATTAGATTTGAACTATTAGCCATTTTGAAAACCATGAACCTATATTTATCTGACAATATTTCTGTTCTCCTGTATTTTTCTCACTTTAAACATGGTTTAGCTGTTGATGTAATATGTCAGTACAGTCTGATGTTTGATTGCTTTTCAGTCCAATACAGGGCATGTATGTGCTCTTGGTACACTATTAATAAAAAAGAACCATTCCATTTTCAAAACAACGCACAGCTGTTATGCTGTGGAAGTGAGTTCAGTGTTGGTTGATTGTTTCCAATGAGCTGTTTCTGCAGGACATATTATTATTATTATTATTTGTTTATTTAGCAGATGCCTTTATCCAAGGCGACTTACAGAGACTAGGGTGTGTGAACTATGCATCAGCTGCAGAGTCACTTACAACTACGTCTCACCCGAAAGACGGAGCACAAGGTTAAGTGACTTGCTCAGGGTCACACAGTGAGTCAGTGACTGAGGTGGGATTTGAACTGAGGACCTCCTGGTTACAAGCCCTTTTCTTTAACCACTGGACCACACAGCCTCCTATTATATATTGTGGCAATAGTTTTTTTTGATGAATGTATCTGATGTGTTTTTTAATGTATTTTATCAGATGAATAACTTTTTTCCATGTTGAAAAAAAAATATATATATATTTTTGTGTTAGAAAAAATAAATCTCAGGAACAACATATTCAGTGCTCAAGGGGCAATAAACCACATAACCCTTTAGATGTTGAATCACTGCACACTGTATGTTTTATTAACAAGGTATACATGACTGTGTGACTCTACTAAATAGCATACATTATAATGTATTGCATTTGTGTTATTTTTCAGGTGAAATTGATCTCCCAGTGCTTTTTAAACTGCTGTCAAAGTACCCAGGAACTTATATTATTACTGCAATTGTGGATCCCAGTGGTGAACAGATTGACAGCTACAAAGGTACTACGAGTCAAAGTGGTAAGTTTCTCATTGTTTAGATTGCTGAGAGAAAGGTGGCATATACAGTAGGTTACATTTGTAATGCCGAAAAGTATGAAGAGAGGAATGTGCTGTTATTGTGTTTATACATCAATATTATAGTATGCCATGTGATTAATAGATTGTTCTCACATTCACATACAGTACCACCAAGGACCAGTTCATGAAAAGAATGTATATAACACTATGACACATAGGGCAGCAGTGTGGAGTAGTGGTTAGGGTTCTGGACTCTTGACCGGAGGGTCGTGGGTTCAATCCCCAGTGGGGGACACTGCTGCTGTACCCTTGAGCAAGGTACTTTACCTAGATTGCTTCAGCAAAAACCCAATTGTATAAATGGGTAATTGTATGTAAAAATAATGTGATATCTTGTAACAATTGTAAGTTGCCCTGAATAAGGACGTCTGCCAAGAAATAAATAATAATAATTTATACTTTACTTTTTCTTAATTTGGTCATTCCATATCATACTCTGTTGGAATGCTCGTAAATAATGTGTAATGCATTGACATCCTATTCAAATTGTAATATGTTATGTCAGTTTCTCATTTAGTGGAGCTGTTGTAGTCTGTTTTACTGGTTCACAACCTTATTTTCCAACATGTACGAATCTGTATAATTTATTTTTAATACTAGAGAGCATTTCATAACAACATGGTATCTAAAATCCTTGGACAAAATCAGTTTAGCCCTGACCAGTTAATGATTTGTTGTTTTTGGCAATTTTCCCTGAAAATGTTATTAAAAATGATTATACATATGATTTCCAAGACAATTCATGTACAAATCACATGCCTGACCTAAATTTATTTATTTCCATTTTAACTCAGATTAAACTATAGCCTCATGAGAAGCAACAACAGGACAAGGTCTTCTCTCTTTCTGTATTGAAACCTGAAGCTGTCCTACTATCATATTCAAACTTACACTAAAATATACTAGAATTCCTTGGCGTCTGTTTATGCCTTTCTTTCATTGATTAACATTTATTGTGCCCCAAATACAGCTTCAGTTGTGGTAGTGACACAGGCTTCAGCTCCTTTTAAAACCTGCTTACCAGTAGATAACTCCAAATCAGCATGCCCCTGCTACAACTTGCAGCAAGAGCAAACTAAAATCAGGTCTTACTAATTCCTTATCTGATGTTCCTAGCATTGGTGGCCAAGACCCCAAACCTTGAGAACATCAGCTTTACCTGGTATATGATGACGACAGCTGAGTATGAAATCCACGTGAAAGATGGATGACTTAATTCATATGATTCAGGTATGTTTAAAAAGAGATTGGTAACACTTTACATTAAGTATCTCGAATTACTGTGTATTTATATAGTAGTTACTTAGTAAATGCATGTGTACTTACACCAAGTCATTATATACACCACCTGTGAAATGCCTTGGTCCATATTCCTTTTCTTCTATAACCACAAGGATGGGACAAATGCCCCATGACATATGATATAAGGTTTATTAGATACTTTTTCATGCATTGCATTCCTAGCATGTGTAATACACAAACAGGTGCAGTCTGAGGGCTGTTACATAAAGTACACCTACACCTAAAGTAAACCTTGCTGCAACACTGGAACAATCAACGAATGAAGTTCCAGCAGCTCTCTCTTCAACTGGATATTAGTTTCCCACAATTTCATCATTCAAGCTCGCCATCTTCCAAGCATCTACAATAATGCAGCCATCCCAGCAGTCTGACTCTCTGAGGAATCACCAAGAACTATTTCCAGACTTCCTATAATTGCTCCAAATGCATCATTACCAGACACTGGTTCTCTTCTCACCTCACTGCTCTTGTCATCAGAGCAGGTCTTTCTCTCCAATTCCACACCACACACTCCTTTAGGACTGGTGCAGCCTTTTCATCAGCCAGAGCCTGCATCAGCCATCACCTGATCAAGACCATGGGGGGTTGGTCCTCTTCAGCAGTCAACTCCTACATCCGATTGCTGCCATCTGATATCACTGCAGCACATCAGTCTATAGCTAGCATGCCCGGAGTGGGGGCTCCTTCTACACCAGGACCACCAATGGTTTTCCCCTAATAGAAGGGGTTTTTCCTCGCCGCCGAGCAGATGGCCGACACATAGCTTGTTCCACTAGCCATCTATTTTAGTTATTTTGTTTGTCATTGTTGGTCTCTTCTGCTTTTATGTTATACATTGGCACGCTGCCTTTGTTTGTCTTCACAGGTGCGGGTTCAGTAGGGAGCTGGTGGTCCGTTTTTTTGGGGGTGTAGTGATTCTCACTTCCCCGACCTAGAGTTTCCATAACTCCACAGGTTCTTCATGCAGTCAGAAGGGACCACCGGCCACACTATTCTTTCACAGCTCATGTGCTTTATCTTGCCTCATGAAAGAAGGCTCTGTCTTACAACCTCCTTCATCCTCCTGGGACGTGGCCTTCATACTCTTAGTGCTCGAGTCCCGTAACTAACGATTATTTGTGTTCTTTCAGATTCTCTTTTCTTCCTTACATCAAGGCTTCGCATGAGCCGTTCCGTCCTTTGAGCATCAAAAAAAGGGATGCTAACTGGGACCCAGTCATGTGGCCGAGCCTATAATGACTCTCCGAGAAGTCAGAGGACTCTCGAAGCACGGGGGCCGATAGGACCAGACCCGACTCCATAGAAGGCACTCTTGATTGGAGTCCGGCCCGTCCTTTTCTCTCTCTGTCCCCTGCTCTAAATGCAGAGCCTCCTAAGTTGCAAAACACTCCCTTCTTCTTGCAGCCCTGGTTCCCACCCCAAGAATTATATTAATGGAACCCAGTAAAATTTTTATATAAATGACCTGTCCATGCTAGTATGCAAAATTTCACAAAGTGTGTTCATTCATATAAATATTACACTGCTGTAACCTCTACTGGAGAGTCCTGGCTAAACAAATGTCTTCCCAACAATAACAGCTCATAATCACACATGGGACACACTTAATTACATGTAGTAGCGTATTCCATTACACACTTGTTTCAAACACCTTGGCGTCTACAAAACAGAACACATTTCAGACTAACTCATTCTTCATTGTTGGGTGTGAGTCCCACTATAGATCATGTGGATCTACTGTGTATGTTCTGCTGACGCACAATTTAAACAATCACAGGACCGGTGGTTTCATCCCCAGTGGTTTCCCAGTGTTATATTCAGTAGCAGTTTTTCAGCATATACAAAAGATTTAAATGACTACAAAATAATGTATTTCAGGACCTCTGTGATTGAGTGATGTAGTTCCTGTATTATTGTTTTTCTTCTGCTGTTGTTTATTTTGAAACCCCTAAAAAGAAAGTTAATACAGGATAGCAAAGTTAAAGGTGTAGTTGTTAGGATGCTAAAAAAACATTACCCTTCAGATGGGACCCTGTGGATGAAATACAGCTAATCTGACTACAAGCCTCTCAAATCTTTAGTAGCAGGATTGGACCTGTTCCAACTCCTAGTCTATGTCAATTTAACTCAGAGCTGGCAAAGCTAATGATAAATAACCATGACAACTAAAATATGTTTATTTCATTTTTTAACAAAAGACAAAGGACTTGTTGGTTGAAAGATATCATTAATATTTACTGAGTGTAATTATCTACTGAAATTCATTCATTTAATTACTTCAGACAAGCACGGAAAATAGTTGTAAGTTTACAAGTAATTGCAGTTGAAAAAAGAGCAGAGCGGTGCAGTGCAATGGTTGAGCAAGTTTCCGTTATGTGAGTTCAAGTTTGAAACCAGCCATAGTTCAAGTGGTACAGTGATGCATTCCACAGTAAAGGGCCAGCATATGCACACTACCTGGTGTCAGACTAAGTTCTGCGCTAGTCTAGACCCTGCACTGTACATCTCGAAGCAGACGATACTATCAAACAGAAAAGACAGTCGAAGCACATATCTTAGGTTGAGCAGGAGGCAGAAAAACCGCCTGTTCTTTTGGCATTAGTCTACTTTTTTTATCATGTGACTGTGCCAGGCAGTACAGCTGGAGGATTTTATTTCTCCTTGTATCTTACAAGGGTACCAGCAAATGCAGTTATGTTTAACTGAGCACCTGTCTGTCACCTAGCTGTCTCTTGCTTCTTGGATTCAAGTATCGACTTTATTTTGTAACCTGGCCATGTCCAGTAGATGTCAACTTCTTAATGATGGCTTAATAAAGCGTCATGGCTGAAATGCAACAGTTTTGGCTTACCGCTAACACTACAAAAGTGAAGGTTTATAATCGGTGGGGGTGATTGTTTTCAGTCTCTCAGCAGTCCTACTCATAAATCTGCTGGGATACCTGGCAGGTTTGATTTACTCCATGAGGTAATGCATTCTTGCAGAAGTGATTGCAACCCAAGCTAATGCTTTTACAAGCATGCCTGCTGTGTCTGGGACACATTGATGCTTAGCATTGGGAGGTTAATGTTATCCCATTATAAAATACTGTGCAGTTCTTTTGCAGAGAAAAAGGAGGGATGCAAGCTTGTAGAAACTATTTTAAACTAGCATGTAAGCTTGCAAAGTCAAACAAAAAAGAAAAACTGTTGTGTACATCATGACATCTTACCTTTATATAGTGCCTGATCATGTAAAGACATCCCAAGGATGATCAGAAGCAAGTACCTGTACTGGTAATTACTGTGCAGTAACAGTTTAGTTATGGTGCAATTAGATACGCTTAATATCAATTATTTTCTGTTTTGTATTTGTAATTAATTTAGAACAATTTGTAGATGTTATTTTTCGCTTTGACATTATGGACTTTTTTGTGTTGATCAGTGGCAAAAACTCCTAATTAAATCCATTTTGATTCCATGTTGTCACACAATAAAATGTGGAAAAGTCCAAGGGGGGGGGGGGAATACTTTTGAGAGCCACTGTATAGTGTACAATTGCTAGGATAAGGTTCAAATGAGGATCTCTGCTGAGTGCAGTTAAACTAAGGATAGCTATGAGGAGGAGCTGGTCAGGCAATATTTCTTACTGTAAGTGAGATGAAGGACCACTGCTGTGTTTGGAATGCCCTGCTGCATGTGGAGGAAAAACAAGAAGACATATACAGAAAAGCAAATGAATACTGTTCTACCCAAATCCTCTGCTTTTAGAGAACACCAGCATGTAGTCTTTAGATTAATATTATTAATCTGTTCAAACAAATTGCTATTGTTCAATGATAAATTAAAAGTCTCATTCATTTTTGTTGAACACATGTGGAAGGGGTCACACTGAATGATGATTTCTTATGTTTTGGTCTCGTTGCCATGGTAGCTAATGTAACACAAGTCGAGTCTTGGGCTCCCTTGGATGCCAGATCCCAACATTTTTTATGAGCTGGCTTTGTTTTTTCCTTGCTATTTTCCATTGAGTTGGAGGTCTAAGTGATTCTGTTAAACAGGAGATAGCGAATTAACATCTGCATTGGATCGGCCAGCACTGTCTTTGACAGAATGGGGCTGACACTCCCCCTCAGCTCATAAATCAGCGGAAACTGGGCTACTGGTAGTCCTGATGGAGTTTCTCATGGGTAAAGGTCACATGTTGGATAAAACCCAGCCTTATCTACAGCATCTCCCTAGACCTGATAATAGAGTTTGAACAGGCACTGATAAATAAAGCAACAGCTGTGCAGGGGCAGTGGGGGCCACTCTGAGCCAGTGGGGCAAGGCTCTTCTATAAAATCGGTTCCTATTGATTACTGCAGGCTGCTGTTGGAAATCATAAACACTTATGCAATAGTTAAAAAAAATAAAATAAAAAACTGTTATCAAGGGGGTTTTCTCGTCTGCCTCGTCTAGCTGTACTATCTTTTTATGCAAAGCTTTTCGCTCTCCCCCTTCCTGCTCCTGCCACGCCAGCAGCTCTTTCACGCAGCTGAACTGAGATGGGTTCCATGTGTTCTTGCTCCTGGAACAGTCATTGCTGACATTTTCCAGGATAAAAATAACACTTCCTTAAAAGGACTTGAAGCTTTCTCTACTGGATGAATCAGACATCTAAAAAAAAAACATTTATCTCTTCTTCAACACAGTTCACATCCAAGAATGAACAATCTTTTTTTTTTTTAGTAGCACATTATTGCTAGGATTATAAATTGCTGGTGCATTATAAATAGGGCTTCTGTTTTTCATGTTTTATTAATTGTATTTTTCGGTGATTATTTTTAGTTATTTTCAAGTTTTATGTCAATTGTTTTTTTGGGGGGGGGGCTTTTGTTTTTGATATACTGTATGAAATTAATGTTTTCGGTTACGTTCCAAAATGCTTGAGCGTTTTTTTTGTCAAAATATGTATAGTAACTGGACAGTACTTGCACACTTAAGTTGTAACTTCTTTCCTTTGCTGTCTTCCACAACGAAATCCCTCTGGTCTCAGGAACATTCTTCTGGGGTTTTTGTCTGTAGGCATTTTTGTACATTTCGCCACAAGTCTGTTTTAAATTCTCTGTATCTTAACTGTAATAGAGCTTTAAATCCCGCTAACAAGCCTCCATCCTGATTGTAATCTTGTTTTAAATCTCGCAAGCGGAGTCTCCAATAGAAATGTAGGAATGTGCTGTCACTCAGTAGTTGGGGCGGGTTTAAAGTATTCAGAATGAATCAATGATAGATACAGTCAGGAAGGCGGGACATTGCCCAGTAGCACTGGGAAATGTATTTATTATTATTTTTGTAGTAGGTTTTATTTTTTTAAAGGTGTTTATTGGCTATCCACCTATTCATTTTTTTTTTTGTATTGGGGGTATTTTATCGGGTTTTCTTCAGTTAAAACCGAAAAATCAGAAGCCCTAATTTTAAATAATTTCCAGCTACAGTTAATAAAAAAGGTTTTAATTTTATATTCATTCCATCATATAAAAGGAAGCCTGCGTTTTAGTGGTTGGAGCTGACTTCAAGTCCAGATGTCCAGTACCTGAATTCTCTTTGAATCCTTGTTCTTATTTATGTCACCACAGACGTATGACATGCAACGATCAAGATCAATTAAATAGATGAAATCGTCACTCGAATAGCTAGTATCTTATTCATCCTTCGACAAACAATACGTCCCATGATCGGTAAGGAAAGGATGTATATCTTAGCTCAATCCATTATGTCTCCTCTGTGCACCAGAGTTTGCCTCTTCCTCCCCAGCCTCCATCTGCTTTTTGGCTTTGTCTAATAGGAAGGGCAGCTACCCTGCAAGCTAATTTATGGGCAGGGGTACCTTGAAAGGTGAGGCCAAAGGTCAAATGAATGTAGTGTAAAAATATATATATAATGTAGTCGTGTCGTCTAGTCTAAGCTTTAATAAATAACACATGAGTTTCCTGACTGAACTATATAGGTATATCAATAACAATGCAGGCTTGGGGTATTTAAGTTTGTGAGGTCAATATACAGTAGCAGCTTCTGTGAATTAGCAGCTTATCAAATAGTTAACGTAAGGAATACAGTATATATATATATATATATATATATATATATATATATATATATATATATATATATATATATATATATATATATATATATATATATATATATATATATATATATATATATATATATAAAACAATTACATCAGCACTCAGAATTTTATAAGAAAGTCTACTTTTTATTTTCTGTCAAAAATGATCAAAACCGTACACAATGTTGACAATTACATTCCATATTTAAGAGCTGGAACTTTTGTGTTTGAGGTTTTGTTTCCTGGAAGTGCATTATCTATATATATTTTTGTATTTCTCAATACTGAGCTGAGGGTGATTGTCATTATCGTCATCATATACTTATCTTTTCAGTTAACACAGAATATTGTAAACACTAACACAGTATGATATAATGAACAGCTAGAAAGAAAATCTTAATTGTGATGTCTTTGGGCCAGTACTGGCCCAAAATGTGTCAAATATATACCATCCTATGCATTAAAAATAATTGGACTGTGTATGTGTGCAATGAGAAAGAGAATCTTTGCCCTATTGAATAAACTTTGCTTTTTTGATTCCCGTTTGACCAAGATATTCATAAAAAAAGATTTCAAAGCATAAAAACGTCGTCCATGATTGGAAAATAAAAAGACGTAAGAGAAGTGTAAATGTGTAAATTGCATTCCAGACAAATTCAGCACCTGATCATCAAACACATTAGCACCAGTACGCCAAATCATGCAGCAATGTTTTTTCTTAAAAAGAAAAAGAAAAAAACTACTTCAAGAGTCTTCGTATCAAAAGCATCTGCAGGTACAGTGCAAGGTTCAGCATTCCCTTAGCTTCTAGTTGGCTGTGGTTATCTCCGGGTTCTCTTCAGAGGTAAATGTTGGTTTTCATTACTTTTCACTTAGGTTCCAATCGCTGCCATGACTCCAGGATTAACCGTCACTGAAAAAAAGAGGACCCTGTTACTATAGCAATGGCCCGCCCTGCCACCGTTTTTTCACACTCAGTCCCAACCTGTAAAAGAACTTCCCTCTTCCACACACACTCCCTAACCGCCAGTTGCAGACACTCTGGAACTCTGTACTGACATTTTAATGGTGACAACTTGGCAATACAGGAATTGCTGCTTAAATTGGATACAGCCTGCTTATTCAGGATATCTTTGCTTCCCCCGAGGCGTCCAGATAAAGCGGTGCCGACGGTATTCGAACTTCTGAGCTGGCTAGCATTTTAAAAACGTGCTCTTAGGTGCTTTTTAAAATGAGACTGAACCCTCTCTAAAAAGGGGTTTTATGAACCGATTTTAATTAATCAAAATAAGCTTTAACAAAACATTCCTAAAGTTGTGTGAGTAAAGCCCTATATTTCTAAAGTTTGGGCACAATATTGTACGCATTTTTACAAAATAGCTTTTTTTTTATCTTAGTGTTGTTATTTTACAATCCAAACTGCTTTTTCTTTTTGCCCTTTTTAAAATTCCAATGCTTCTGTTCTAGACTATTTTCATTGTTCTATTTTTTCAATCTAGTTTTTTTTTATCTTAGTTTTTCTAATTAAAACCACATGTTTTCTCTCTTTTATCTTTGAACAATGCAGGGATGTCTTACCGGAAGCACAGGCCTCCTCACACTCTGCCTGGGTTTCGAACCTGTTTTCATTTCCTCCGCATCCTCCATACCAGAACCGCGTGCAGCTCGATGTCTGGGCATCAAAGTACCACTTCAGGACGAATTTCGTACATGAGCCTTCCTCCTTCTGCAGCTGGCAAACATACCCCACTATAAAATAACACAGTGTAAACATATTACTATACACATAGAGAAGCTTTCTGGAGTAATATCCCACTCTGCTCATCCCACTCACTCTCACTGCAGCTATAGCTGTCTTTATGTGTCATT